>NC_088877.1:15049290-15349290 GCF_032884065.1 Artemia franciscana
AATCTACAATGGCAACACCCGAGGAAGCTGCTCAAAACGAATGTGTTCACGCCGAAGTAGCTGAGTTGGTAAAACGTTATGTTTCAGGTTCTAGGACCGAGAGGCTCCAGGTTTGAACCTTGGCTTTAGCATTAATACAAAAGAAGAAAAAAACTAAAAAAGGTAAAAACTACAAAAAAACTAAAAAGAAAATATATATATATATTTATATATATCATCTTTTCCACAAAAATAATAATTTAGTGCTTCTGCTTAAAAACAGCAATCGAATTGATGCCTCCTGATACGCAACTATCAACAAAGTGGCAATCGTTGTGGTCGGTGATCAGTTCTTACCTCGAGATAATATTCTTTATAGGCGAAACAATCAGTTGACAAGAATTGCTTAAACTCATCGATGCTACGATGCCCCACAATATCCTGACGAATATAAATGACGCCCGGGACACTCAAATTGAAATCACAGACTGGGACACCGGGACACAAATGACGACGGGGACACAGGGAATATAAATGACGACCCGGACACAGGGATACAGCACAACGGGGACGCCGGGGGGCACAGGGGGATATATAAATGACGACGGCAACAAAGGAAATGGTCGATTAGCAATCACCATCAACAAAGCTCAAGGGCAATCAATAGAATCATGAGGTATAGATCTGAATACGGATTGTTTTCCCATGGACCATTATGCGTTGCATGTTCAAGAGTCGGTAAACCTGACAATCTATTTATATGCACAGACGATGGGACAGCAAAGAATGTTGTATATTCGCAAGTTTTACGTTGTTAAAAACATATATATATATATATATATATATATATATATATATATATATATATATATATATATATATATATATATATATATATATATATATATATATGTATGTATCTATATATATAAAAATAAGTTGTTGGTGGGTTATGTCTGTCTGTCTGTCTGTCTGTCAGCATATAAATGACGACTGGGACACAGGGACACAACTACAACGGGGACGCCGGTGGGGGCACAGGGGGATATATAAATGACGATGGAGACACAGGGAATGTTTGATTAGCAATCACCATCAACAAAACTCACAAGCAATCATTAGAATAATGAGGTATAGATCTGAATACGGATTGTTGTTCCCATGGACAATTATATGTTGCAGACAGTAAGAAAACAGGCTTGCAGCTGATAGAGAAAGTAAGAAAAGAAAGCGTGTCGAGAAATCACAATAACAGCAAGAAAACAGGCTTGCGGCTAAACAACGCAAAACCGCGCAATTAGATGAAAATCCACCTGGAAAGCGAGAGTCAAAACATATCAAAACTGAAAATGATAGCGATGATGATTGGGTTTGGGATTTTGACTTGGATAAGGTCATCAATGCCTACCAGATTTAAGCTAAAAAACAAAGGTTCGGCGATATGTACTTCATAGTGACGCTGAAAAATAAAGAAGAAAAAAAACTGAAAAAATATAAAAAACTAAAAAAAAAACTAAAAAGAAAAAACACTCAAAGATAAATTACAGACCGGGACATAAATGACGACCGACACAGAGGGAATATAAATGACGACCAGGAACCTCAAAGAAAAATTATAGACTGGGACACCCGGACACAAATCACGACCGGGAATATAAATGACGACCGGGACGCAGGGACACAACTACAATGGGACGCTGGGGGCACAGGCGGGATATATAATTGACGACATAGACACAGGGATTGTTTGAATAGAAATTACAGACCGGGATACCGGGACACAAATGACGACCGGGACACTGGGACACAGGGAATATAAATGACGACCGGGACACTCAAAGAGAAAATACAAACTGGGACCCCAGGACACAAATGACGACCGGGACACAGGGAATGTAAATGCTATTTATATGCACAGACAATGGGACAGCGAAGAATATTGTATATTCGCATGTTTTACGTAGTTAAAAATATATATTTATATCTATCTCTATTCACAGGTGGGACACAGGGACACAGCTACAATGGCGCGTAACTAATATGGCGCGTAACGACTTACGCGCGCGGGGGGGCTTGGGGGGGCGTGAAGCGGCCCACCAACTAAGTGTTGGGGTGGCGCGAAGCGCCACCCCAACAGCTAGTATATATATATATATATAAAATATATATATATATATATATATATATATATATATATATATATATATATATATATATATATATATATATATGTATATATATATATATATATATATATATATATATAGATATATATATATATATAAATATATATGTTATATCTATATATATAAAAATAAGTTGTCTGTGTGTGTGGGTCTGTCTGTCGAGTGACGTCATGTTTTTGTGTCGACTGACGTCATGTTTTCAACTGACGAAATTACAGACCAGGACATCGGGACACAAATGAAGACCAGGACACCGGCACATAGGGAATATAAATGACGACACTCAAAGAAAAAGCGACCGGGACAAAAGGAATGTTCGATTAGCAATCACCATCAACAAAGCACCGGGACACAAATGACGACCGGGACACAGGGAGTATAAATGACGACCAGGACATAAGTAAAAAAAAAACTAAAAAAAAGGTAAAATCTACAAAAAAACTAATAAGAAAAAAACTAAAAACTAATAAAAAAATAAAAAAGCGAAAAAACTAAAAAAATTAAAAAAGAAAAAAAATGAAAAATAAAGGAGAAAAACAAAACTAAAAAAACGAATGTATATACAGACCGGGATACCGGGATACAAATGACGACAGGGACACAGGGAATATAAATGACGACCGTGACACAGGGACACAACTACAATGGGGACGCCGGGTGGCACAGGGGGATATAAATGACGACCGGGACACCGGGACACAAGGAATATAAATGACGCCCGGGACACTCAAAGAGAATTCTTAGACTGGGACACCGGGACACAAATGACGACCGGGACACAGGGACACAACTACAAAGGGGAATCCGGGGGGCAAAGGGGGATATATAAATGACGACGGCGACACAAGGAATGGTCGATTAGCAATCACCATCAACAAGGATCAAGGGCAATCATTAGAATCATGAGGTATAGATCTGAATACGGATTGTTTTCCCATGGACAATTATATGTTGCATGTTCAAGAGTCGGTAAGCCTGACAATCTATTTATATGCACAGACAATGGGACAGCAAAGAATGTTGTATATTCGCAAGTTTTACATAGTCAAAAACATATATATATATAATATATATACATACATATATATATATATAATATATATATACATATATATATATAATATATATACATACATATATATATATATATATATATATATATATATATATATATATATATATATATATATATATATATATATATATATATATATATATATATATATATATATATATAAATAAGTTGTTTGTGGGTTATGTCTGTCTGTCTGTCCGCATATGACGTCTGAATTATTTTATCATATACCAATTCAAAAACGAAAGTATACAAGCCGATGTAGTTGAGTTGGTAACGCGGTAAGTTCCATGTTCCAGTTTCGAGAGGTTCCAGGTTCAAACCTTACAAAAACTACAAAAAAAAAACAAAAAAAAAATAAAAAGCTAAAAAAAGTAAAAAAAGGTAAAAAACTAAAACCTAAAAAAGAAAAAAAGACTAAAAACTAATAAAAATAGCTAATAAAAGGGTAAAAACTTCAAAACAAACTAAAAACTAAAAAAAAAACTAAAAAATGTAAAAAACTAAAAAAACTAAAAACTAAAAAAGAAAAAAAAACTAAGAAAGGAAAAACTGAAAAATAAAGGAGAAAAAGAAAACTAAAAAAATAAGAATAAAAATAAAAAACTTAAAAAAGGGTAGAAACTACAAAAAAAACTAAAAAGAAAAAAGAAAAAAAAACTAAAAAAGCAAAAAAAAGGTAAAAACCAAAAAAAAGGCACAGGGGGATATATAAATGACGACGGGGACACAGATAAGGTCTGAGGTTCTGAAGGTAGTATATATAAATGACGATAGATACACAGGGAATGTTTGATTAGCAATCACCATCAACAAAACTCAAGTGCAATCATTAGAATAATGAGGTATAGATCTGAATACGGATTGTTGTTCCCATGGAAAATTATATGTTGCATGTTCAAGAGTCGGTAAACCTGTAGTGGGACACAGTGACACAGCTACAATGGCACGTAACTAATATGGCGCTCAACAACTTACGCTCGCGGGGGGGCTTATATCTATATATATAAAAATAAGTTGTCTGTCTGTGTGCCTGTCTGTCAGGTGACGTCATGTTTCTGTGTCGACTGACGTCATGAAGTTAGTTGTCGTCAATTTTTGCTATGACGGTGACGTCATTAATGGTATTTAAGACATGCGTTCACGGAAAAATGTTTAATTGTAAAATGACTGAAGAACCTACAATAGCAACAGCCGAGGAAGCTGCTCAAAGAGTCTATGCCAAAAAACTTGCTGCTAATAGAGAAAGTAAGAAAAGAAAGCGTGCCGAGGAATCACAAGAACAGCAAGAAAACAGGCTTGCAGCTGATAGAGAAAGTAAGAAAAGAAAGCGTGCCGAGGAATCACAAGAACAGCAAGAAAACAGGCTTGCGGCTAAAGAACGCAAAACCGCGCAGTTAGATGAAAATCCACCTAGAAAGCGAGAGTCAAAACATATCAAAACTGAAAATGATAGCGATGATGATTGGGTTTGGGATTTTTCCTTGGATAAGGTCATCAATGCCTACCAGATTTAAGTTAAAAGACAAAGGTTCGGCGATATGTACTTCATAGTGACGCTGAAAAATAAAGAAGAAAAAAAAACTGAAAAAATGTAAAAAACTAAAAAAAAAAACTAAAAAGAAAAAACACTCAAAGATAAATTACAGACCGGGACACAAATGACGACCGACACAGAGGGAATATAAATGACGACCAGGAACCTCAAAGAAAAATTACAGACTGGGACACCCGGACACAAATCACGACCGGGAATATAAATGACGACAGGGACGCAGGGACACAACTACAACGGGGACACCGGGGGCACAGGCGGGATATATAATTGACGACCGAGACACAGGGATTGTTTGAACAGAAATTACAGACCAGGACACAAATGACGACCGGGACACTGGGACACAGGGAATATAAATGACGACCGGGACACTCAAAGAGAAAATTCAAACTGGGACACCAGGACACAAATGACGACCGGGACACAGGGAATATAAATGCTATTTATATGCACAGACAATGGGACAGTGAAGAATGTTGTATATTAGCATGTTTTACGTAGTTAAAAATATATATTTATATCTATCTCTATTCACAGGTGGGACACAGGGACACAGCTACAATGGCGCGTAACTAATATGGCGCGTAACGACTTCGCGCGCGGGGGGGCTTGGGGGGCGCGAAGCGCCCCACCAACTAGGTGTTGGGGTGGTGCTTCGCGCCAGCCCAACAGCTAGTATATATATATATATATATATATATATATATATATATATATATATATATATATATATATTATATATATATATATATATATATACATATATATATATATATATATATATATATATATATATATATATATATATATATATATATATATATATATAAATATATATATATATATATATATATATATATATATATATATATATATATATATATATATATATATATATACTACAATGGCGCGTAACTAATATGGCGCGTAACGACTTACGCGCGCGGGGGGCTGGGGGGGGGGGTCGCAAAGCGCCCCCACCAACTAGATGTCGGGATGGCTCTTTGAGCCACCCCAAAAGCCTAGTATATATATATATATATATATATATATATATATATATATATATATATATATATATATATATATATATATATATACATATATATATATATATATTTTTTTTTTTGCTATGACGGTGACGTCATTAATGGTATTTAAGACATGCGTTCACGGAAAAATGTTTAATTGTAAAATGACTGAAGAACCTACAATGGCAACAGCCAAGGAAGCTGCTCAAAGAATCTATGCCAAAAAACTTGTGGCTGATAGAGAAAGAAAGAAAATAAAGCGGGCCGAGGAATCACAAGAACAGCAAGAAAACAGGCTTGCGGCTAAAGAACGAAAAACCGCGCAGTTAGATGAAAATCCACCTGGACAGCAAGAGTCAAAACATATCAAAACTGAAAATGATAGCGATGATGATTGGGTTTGGGATCTTGACTTGGATAAGGTCATCGATGCCTACCAGATTTTCGTTAAAAAAAATAAAGGTTCGGCGATATGCATTTCATAGTGACGCTGAAAAATAAAGAAGAAAAAGAAAACTGAAAAAAGAAAAAAGGTAAAAAACTAAAAGAAAACTAAAAAGAAAAAAACACTCAAAGAGAAATTACAGACCGGGCCAACGATCGGGACAAAGGGAATATAAATGACGACCGGGACACTCAAAGGAAATATAAATTACGACCAGGACACATATATTTAAGAATATTGTTCAAAGACAAATTTTTAATTGTAAGAACATTGTTGAAAGAGAAGTTTCTAATTGTAAAATGACTGAAGAACCTACAATGGCAACACCCGAGGAAGCTGCTCATAACGAATGTATTCAAGCCGAAGTAGCTGAGGTGGTAAAGCGTGATGTTTCAGGTTCTAGGTCCAAGAGGCTCCAGGTTTGAACCTTGGCTCTAAACTACAAAAAAATAAAAACTACAAAAAAAAATAAAAGGAAAATACTAAAAAAACTAAAAAAGCTAAAAAACTAAAAAAACTACATAAAAACTAAAAAGAAAAAAAACTAAAAACTAATAAAAATATAAAAAAAATAAAAACTGGAAAAGAAAAAAAAACTAAAAAAAGGAAAAAACTGACAAATAAAGGAGAAAAATAAAACTAAAAAAATCAAAAATAAAAATAAAAACCCTAAAAAGGTAAATGTATTCAAGCCGAAGTAGCTGAGTTGGTAAAGCGTTATGTTCCAGGTTCTAGGTCCGAGAGGTTCCAGGCTCGAACCTTGGCTTTAGCATTAATACAAAAGAAGAAAAACTAAAAACTAAAAAAGAAAAAAAAAACTATAAAAAGGGTAAAAACCGCAAAAAAAGTGGGTACTAGCTAAGTATTATTTGGTCCCTATCTTCCTAAGTTTCTTCCGACTATTGGTCAACGCTGGCTTGTTCGTTGGTTTGTACGTTAAGCCTTCATTTTGCATCCTGATGTGACTTTGTGCCCCACAATTGTTTGGCATGCCATAGTAATAACAGCTGAATCTTTTTCTATATTATTTGTTTCGACTAGTCGTTTTCTACCCCCGCTGGGTTTAAATCTATTTCTATATATATCTGGCTTGTCCCTATTTATACTACTATTTTCTGCAGGAGGAGGAGGTTGATGTCAAGTATGCTTAGTATCCCAAGACATTAATGACCTTCTACTATGGAATTTGTCGCCAAATGAGGATGAATCTGTTCATGGGGATGAATTCGGGCCTTCCTTGCTCCTCATAGCTTTACGAACAGGCTCCGCAATTTCTACAATCCTGCCGTTAACATTGTCATGATTTTTAATGATGTTTATAAATATTTGATAAAACTTTTTTGTTTTTCCATCAATTTGGACTTCTATCTTTGCCAAGGAAATAGCTTGTTCGAGATTTTCGAGTTCTCGTGATAACATTAGCCTTAGAAGCTTTTTTTGCAACCCTTGCTTAAACGCATGCAATTGTACATTTCTACCGTTTCGTCGCTTCCGCTTTTGTCTAGCTGCAAGCATACTAGAATGAAAATCTTAACCACATATTTACGAGAACTGGTTGATGCGTTAAAAGTAAATACCTCAGTTTCATGCCTTTCTGATAGACTTGTCTCAATGCATCCGGTTTTGAAGGACTCAATTACGCTGTTCGTATCTTTGTTTCCTTGTCTCTTATTGACTCATAATACTGTAAGGAACTTTCTCTTAATCTTGCTGCTAAACATTTTTCTTTAAATGTGCAGTCGAATGTTTCTTTATTCGCCGAAAATTCCTAATTTTTCGAAAAATTCTTCGGCATCGGAAATTCCCAAGTATTCCGGTATGATATCTGGGATTTCTAGCACTGCTGTAAGAGAAGTCATTTTGATCTTCCCTTAAGACAACGCCATTATTATTTAAGCTATAAGTTTATCTTCTCGGCTCATTTTTTCTGTCTACAACCAGATGTGGTGAAACGAACAAGTTATAGCAACCAGATTAAGAAAAGTAGTTATTTTATAACCACTAGGCGTAGTGGGATATACACGTTCGACCCACTCCAATGTAATGAAACTCAGGAGGGTTACTGCCATAAATGGGATAAGGGAGTAATTTGGGTGAATGGATTCAGCGGGAAATAGCTATGGTTAGCATATTAAACTGCGGGTAGCCTGGTACCAACAGTTCAGAGGTACAAGATAAAACTTATAACCATAATAATCACGTACACTTACATTACTAAAAGCAATCCAAAGTCTTGGTAAGGACCAGGGACTAAAGATATTTAAATATAAAAGGACAAAGGTCCTAGGCAGCTATTGCTTATATTTGAAATGCCCAACAACACATCCTCGCTTAAAAATACGGATTATAGTATTTCTAAATTTCCTCTTTCAACCTTCATATCCTGCAGCTCTGTTTTTGTGGTCATTGCAACACTTTTTTTTAGCCAAGTTCCGTTTTTTTTTTACATATTTTAACCAAATCAAATTCTGACAAGACTCACAAGCTTAGCCCAGAGGGCTTTCAATTTGTTTCACAATCCCCTCAACTTTTTCTAAAAGCTTTTTTAAAAATTCTTAGCCTTTTAGGAGACTCGGATTAGGAGACTTTCAGAAAAGCATACAGCCTTTCTGAAATAACCAGCCTTGTATATAAAAAATGGGAAACTTATGTAACTTAAATGTTTTCCCTAAAGGCTGTAGGGGTTAAATCATCTCTGGAGGAATAGTTATTTAACTTTTTTATTATTTTGAGCAAGATCGGTATTCCAAGATTTTTATGAGAAATATTAGGAGGAAGGGCAGCCAAAAAGGCAAAATCCGATGGCGAGGTTGCTCTCCGACAACTTTTTGACATCTTCTTCAACATGCATTTAAAGTTTAAACTCACCATCCTTAGGTGTTCTCTTAATGTTGCGGATAAAGCTTTTTGATAGACTGGATGCACATAGTGTGTTTACATTTAGTTTGACATGCTCCTGGACATTCCCCAAAATTTCACCTCAATATCCTAGGTTTTTGAAACCCATCTTGAATCAAAATTCCTCCTTTTTCCAAATGATTGATCCTGCATTTAAAAAAGTAAATATGTCACAATTTACAATCCTTACCCAGGGGGTTCATGGATGCTTTGCATCCCTTGTGGCAAAGCTACTAGACCTTTCGACTATTTTGAATGAAATGACTTTTTTCAAAATGATCACAAATGCTAAGGGGAGGGAGAAATCTGAAAAAGGTGAGGGGCTGGTTATTATCTGATAGTTCTTCAACATCTCCTGAAATGCTCAACTTAAATAGCCTAAACATTTTTATTGCTGATACCTTAAACTGACAATCAGTAACGACACAGTGTATTTTATTGTGTTTAGCATTCCTCTCCAAAGTTCTCGGAGGTTATGTGATCCCCATAGGTGTAGTTATTTGAGCTTTTGATTATTTTGAACAAGAAGGTTTTTTTTTAAATTTTGATGGAACATTTTTAGAATAAGTGTAACTAAAAAATTAATAGAAAGCTATTCAGTACCCCTCTCCGAAGCTGTCAGGTGTTATGTCGTCTATATAGCCATATTTTTTTGAGCTTTTGCCTTTTTGAACAAGACTGTCTTTTTCAATGTTTTGACCAAATACTTCTTGAAGATGAGCAACTAACATACATTAAAGGAGGTTGGCAGCCTTCCGATGACTTTTCCACATCCACCTTATCATGTCCTGGAAGCTTCAATTCACTACCCTCAGCTGTCCTTAAAATACTGGATACCCTCCTTTTTGATAAACTGGATGCAAATAGTTTCTTTTGATTTAGGATAACACAACCTTCCAAAACCTCAATAGTTTCACTTTCATGATAAGTGCTAGCTTTTAGAATTTGAAAAATATTTTGGATTATTATGGGCCAGTTTATTCAAAACATTTTTTCCTAAAATGTGCAATTTGCAATAACCTATAAAAAGGTAACTTTTGTTCATTTTAGGTTTCAACTTTGCGCTTTACATTTGTCATATTTATTTTTTAATTGAAATTTTGTTGACTTTGTATTTTGAAAAACTGTCAAAAATTGTATAAAAATTATTTTTTTATTAAACAAAAGTAAGGAGTGACCTTGAACTCCTATAAGTTACCAATAAGTTACCACGAACTGTTTGACCAACAAACTATGAGTTTTCATTTTGTTTACACACTTTAAATTTAAAAAGTTTTTTTTAACATTCATAAATTGAAAATTGCTTAGAAATCCTGAAATAAATACAAAGGTAAAATGTATTGCCACAAACTTCCAAGCTACATCTTATTCGTTCTTCTTAGTAATTAAATGAAAAACAGGTTTTTTTTTAACATAACGCCTTATCTTGATCAGAGCAAATAAAACTAACAGAAATCAAAATGAATTAAGAACCAAAAGTTAAAACAAATATATATTAGAATTAGTGAAAAATCTAAACCAATAAGGAACTTATAATGTACTAAAAATAAGGCTCTTTTAAGATCAAATTTCAAAGCTAACAGAAACTACTAGATATAGGAACTGGGAAGTTATCCCATAAGGCTGTTATACACTAATGCTCTATTCATACTTTTTTCGGTCAATATTGGTATTACCTAGACAATTGTTTTGGGTCATGAAACAATTGTTAATAGATGCATTTTGAATTTTTGAACATCTTTTCTCTCTTGCAAAACTACCACAAAATCACCGTTATAGAGTTATTACTAATTTGCAGATTACAGGGGGGGGGGGGTAAAGTATAGCATATTTTAAATACAGTAATGGTTAGTTTATGTATTTAATATATGATATGCTTTACCCCCAACCCCTTAATTTGCAAATATATAGCCCAAATTTGTTTCTTAACTATTACAGATTCCAATCAACGAAAACGGAAATGATTGCAATTCTATATGTATAAATACAAGAATATTTGGGTCAAGAAAACTCCATAACGGGAGTTTGCGGTAGTTTTGCAAGAAAGAATGGATGTTTTAAAAGTCAAAATGCATCTATTAACAATTGTTTCATGACTTAAAACAATTGTTCAGGTAATACCAACATTGACCCTTTCTTCAAGACATAAATATTCATGAAACATTCATAAAAGAGCTGAAAAATTTGTCATTGCAAAACGTCACTTTGGATATATATACATACATACATATATATATATATATATATATATATATATATATATATATATATATATCTATATATATATATATATATATATATATATATATATATATATATATATATATATATATATATATATATATATATATATATATATATATATATATATATATATATATATATATATATATATTAGCACAAATATTTTCTTTTGCTGGATCTTTTTTGCCAATGGAACTTCATTTTTAAATTAGTATTATTATAATGTTTAACGATTGATTTTAAAAATAACTGCGTTAAAATTTTGTACAACAAAATCAGTAACAACGTAACAAAGATAAATGAAGTCTTAAGGCTATTCAGTGTTCGTAAATTAAATTGTGTTTTTCTTAACGTCACTTTGGATATGCTCTTAAAGCGTTTTGTAAAATATACTAGATCATTTTCTTTTGAAAATAGTATATATTCTGGATTGTTTAGTTTTTAATGAGCTATATTCAAGATCTTTTTGAGGAGAGTTTATGTCTGTGGGGATGGGTTGTTTTTGAAATAAACTCTCCAAAACATTTTAAAGTTTGTTTATATGTATTTTAGTCATTTTTTTCATAAGCCAGACTTACTTATGGGGAAGAGGGTTAAAACCCATTAACTCCATTCTCCTTGTATTCAGACTATTAGATTTTATGTGGCAAATATCAAAACATATGAAAACAAAGAAAGGATATAATAAATCAAAAGAGGAAAATCAAATAGGTGAAAAAAGAGGATTTTATCAGCCAGTAGCAAAATATGAAAAACAACCAAATATATCAACAAGGACCTCCGCCAAGTCGTCCTTAGTGCTCAAAAAAAGAAACAAAGAAGAAACAACAGCGAAATTCAACCTTCTTAAGTGAAATATACTAGAGGAAAAAATACACTGAATTACACAACAAAAACCAATTTGAAATCGATGAAAGAGAAGTTACCAATTAGATTGCATAAGCATTCTTTGCCTTGCAACAGATTTCGCCTGTCTTCAATTTCGGTTTTCATTAGATATGAGGACAGGTTGTCTTAATGTAGACTGGGCGAAAATATTCATAAAGTCTTTTAATATTAAATTGCTATAAGTTGGGCTTAAGGAAATATCTCCCGTGTCTCTATTTATAGGCAAATTTATATTTATATGTTTTTTATCTCAATTGTCTCATTAAAAGATTGCGGTAGGCCATTTACGGTAGGTATTAAAGATGCCTCTTCAAAAAAACTAAATGGTCAGGATTTTCGTATATATGCTGGGCCAGAGCTGAATCAAAGTTGTCATTTTTATTTTCCAATCTCAGGGACTTATCTATTGAAATTTTGTGTTCATGCAATCGTTCCCCTAGTTGTTGATGGGTCCTGCCATTGACAAATTTTCCACATTAACACGGGATTCTTTAGACATCACTACCTAGTATAGGGTCCGTTTTATCCTTTCCCGAGTTGAAAAAATGTTCAAATTTTTGTTCAGTTTTAAAAAAAACAGAAAGATTATGTTTTTTTGTCACCGAGTTTTGATACGTATGGTAATTTAGTGAAATTTTTTTCCGAATTGTCAGTGTAATGAACCAAGGGGGATGGGTTTCCTATTGTCCCGTTTTACTTTTTTTTTAATCGCCTATCTATTATATTTTCAGCGAGATTGATTGGGTAGCCATTGCAGAATGGAATGTCTGTAACATAATCTAACTCGGATTTTACATGATTACGTGAACATATTTTTAGAACCCTGTCGACTAATGAGATTACTACCCCTCATTTTACACAAGGAGGGTGATTTGACGAGAAATTTAGATACCAATCATTAAGTGTCGGCTTTCTATATACAGAAAATTCAACGCTAGGAATATTTTTTTTTTATTAAAACATCCAAGAAAGGGAGCTTTCCTGAATCTTCCAATTCTATTGTAAATTGAAGATTTAAATCAAAAGAAATCAAATGTGCCAAAAATTCTTTGAGAGCGTCCTGACTATTTTTCCAAACAGCAAGAATATCATCAACAAAACGAAACCAGAGAGAGTGTTTTAAGGGGAAATTATTCAAAGTATTCTTTTCTCTTACTTATTTTTTTTAGCACTGAGGACGACTCTGCTGAGGTCCTTGTCGAAATATTTGCTTGTTTTTCATATTTTGCTACTGGCTGATAAAATCCTTGTTTTTGACCTATTTGATTTTTCTCTTTTCATTTATTATTTCCTTTCGTTGTTTTCATACGTCATGCATAACGAGTATGGTCTCAGAATGTATTTACGAATAACAAAAAGAATAAAACTAAAGGGTATAATCTATATAACAAACATTACTAAAAAGTACTCCTGAGATTGCAAAAAAACTAATTTGTAACCAACTTATTTGTAACAACTTTCCTCGGCAAGCAAATAGATTCAAAATGAATATAAAGAGCTGAATTCATTTCTCAGCATTTTTAAATAACTATTGACAAATAAATAGTAGGAAAAAAAGTTTTTTCCCCTTTCGTTTGTTTAGAAAGTTATAAACCGTATTTCACTGAAAACAACACTTATTTTAAACAGTTTAGTTTTTATAGGGCCATATTCAGGACTTTTTGGGGAGTGAATATGTTTTGTTCCAGCCAGGTTACGCTTAAAAAAAAAATACAATATTTCAATTTACTTTGTTGTAGCCTTTTTAAGAATAGAACCCGACATATGGGCATGGGAAGGAGCCGAAGCCTAGTAGCACCCATCAAACTGAATAGGTCCATGAGTTTTGTTTGACAAGCACCAGGTTGTTTTTAATTATCTTTCGCTTTGAAGTAACCTAAAATAGAGATGCATGTCCTTAAAATACGAATAATGCTTGCATTTTATTGGAGTGCAAAGGTGACGACTTCTCTCTTTTGCTTCGTACTTTACTTTTGTTAAAAAAAAATATTTGTTTTCGTCGTTTAGCCCCTGTTCGTTTTGAAACTATTTTCTGTAAAAATGAAAAATAAAAAAGACAAAACGAAAACTAAAAAATGACATAATGATGACGACTGAGTAATTTATCATTCTATTGGAAGGCCCTAATTGAATGAGCAATCAATTTCGGCATATAAGTAATGGACCAAAAAAAAAACTTGATTCTATGCAAAAATCAAACTTCTGAAAGAATTTACTTTTTAGTGAGTAGTAGCGCGAAGAGGGTTTTATTTGGATCTTTATAGGGATTTTTTATAGGGGGTATATTATAGGCACTACTAGTCCCTCAAGAAGTTATTACGTGAACCTAGGCCTTGCACAATAGGCTTACACCTGTAACGGTATATTGCACCTTTGAATTATGTAATAGGGTTGGTTTTCTTCAAGATGCAGGTGTTTGTTATTTTAATTACTGAAAAAACCATTCAGGGCCAGGAAAAAATTTTCAGGGAGCCCTAATGTAGAAGCATGTTCCAAATTGATCATAACCAAATATTTGCATGCTTCACACACATATAGCCTTTTGTTGTCTGCAAACAAGGAATTTCTGCCATTTCTAGGCTCAGAACCTTTATACAGTCTAGAAGTTTATTGATTTTCTTGGAAAAAACATGTATTATTCTAGTAGCATGACAAGCAAAGTGTGTCCCACTATGTCCAGGAACAAAAGCCTCACGTGATCCACTATACTGCAAGTGGGACCAGGTAATTTTCTATTGTTCCAGGGGGTTGTAATTTTCGTCAGTCTTGGTATTAAATTCATCACGCCTAAATATGTGCTTTTGCTCGTCTGCTATTTCAGTGTGTCTTTCGCTTTTTTAGCGAAAAGTTTGAAATTTTATCCCTTAACGATCCATGTTATACCATAATCACCATCTGTTCCAAATTTAGCTAGAATCCTAATTAGCATGAATAGATGTCACCTGGCAAAGGGTTAAATAATTGCATGAAAAGGGTAGCTTTAATATTCAAAATTGACGGCTTTAGCTATTTAAATATAAGCTTAAAATGATACAAAAAGGCATTTTACATTTACACTAAACCCCTCATTTTTTATATTCAAAGTCTGACCAGTTCCATTTTAAGCGGTCAACATCTTTTCGCTAACGAGGGTGAACAAATTAATATTTGCTAGTTAAATGTAGAAAAATGGGTTCTTTTAAAAGACCTGAATTCAATGGTAAAACACATTGAAACTTGGCGTGAAATGGTTACATAAATGTAGCTTATCCGTCTGTTAAATGAAGATGTGGGTAATATTTTTCCATGTATTAAATACTAAATTGGTAAACAAGGAGCATTTTGGCTATAATAATGAATTATTTTGAGAGACCCCCGCCCTTCCTAATAGGGCTAAATGCGACCCTAGGCTACAGACTAAAAGTTTGTTGATTGTTTGGGTTTTCTTCTAGAGTGCTCTATTTATTACATGCATTTCTCATAAAAATGTTTCCTAAAACCCCCAAAATTCTAGTCTAGCTAGGTTTTAGCTATCTTTAGATTGGTTAAGTTAGGGAAATAAGACTTGTGGAGGTGTTTCTACAGACTAAAGTATGTCCTGGGAGAGTATTTTGAAGCACCTAAAAGACCTATTTTATAATCATTAGAGGAAATAACTGTGAGTTGAGGCACTTTAGCCTCACCACAATTCTCTTACATTGGAGTGAATACGCATTTTTAAACAAAAATTGAATATTTGTTTTTTATTAACGTGCATTGAAAAACCTTTCTGTCATAATTTTAATTTTTTATGCTGGAGGTGGCACTAAAACTATTGTGAAAGCTGCCTATTTATATTGAAAAGTTTCTAACATTAATATAGAAGGGGTGAGGTATAATAGGGGTAAGTTAAATTTCAGTGAGGACTAGTTAAAATTTACTCAAGTTACTTCGAAAAACAATACCATTTTATTACAAGCATTTTGATGATATGCATGGGGGACTTGAGCTATTAGAAGTGAATCTAACGGGAAACTATGATTTTAACCTACTTACTTCATGAAAAATTAAAATTTTATTTCTTTTTGAGGACAAATATGAACAGGACCCCCCCGCAGTAAGAGGGCAAGGACGAGAGTTGACCCAAGTGTGCCTAGCACCGAGAATGCCATATGCCAGCACCCTTCAGCTCCTAAGACCCATATCAGTAAATATGTGCTGCTGTAAGACTGGTGCCACCTGCACAAGGCGTACAGAGACCGGCCGGAGTTTTTGTGTCTCCCCACCTGAATCGCAATAAAGTTGCTGGCCCTTATACACCCAACATGCAAGATGGAGCCACCAATCCTAAAGCAAGTAAAATTCTTTGATTGTCCCCAAAAAGCATATTTATTTGCATTATAAAGTCATTATTTCTTCAGCTTAGTTTATATTATTTTCAGCTAAATAAAGGGTCCCTCTTGATTTTTTTGAGGAGGTGAACAGGTCAGCGCAAGGCGAACACGGACTTTCCAGAATTTTTGCGCTACTCCAACCTTAGCGCAATTAAATTGCTGGCCCTTCTATGTCGAATATGAAAGATGAAGCAGGCGATCCTAATGTAGCTAAAAATCTTTGATATTTTTTTGAAAGTATATTTATTAGTGATAAAAAATGATTTTTTTTCCAACCTTGTGTATATTCCTACTATAAAGAAGAAAAACAAACCATAAGTAAACATTTTTAGGTCGAAAAAAGATTAATTTTCTTAGAAACACCTTATCTACCGCATAAATAATCTTGCCCTTTAGAATTTCATCTCTAAGTCTATACAGCGGGGAATAGTTTTATGTGATTGTAAAACATGAACATGCTCCATCCAATTATGTGTTGTGAAAAGTACTTGGCACTACACCTAGTGCAAAAAGTCTTTGTCATCTCGGCAATACTCGGCATGTACAAAAACAACAGGTTATAAGTTCTGTTATTTTTCTAATTGAGAAATTAAGAGCTAGTGGACATAATATTAAACTGCTCGTTCAGCACATAATCACGAATCAACGATATATTGATAGCTACCTGTGCCTACACCGATTCATCCTTTATAAATGGCTAAATTCCTCCAAAACTTTCTTAAGGTTATGTAAAGCTGATATTACCACAGGATCATGGACAAATTCTCCAGATATTATTTGAACTGTTTGGACTTTCATTTCTTACGGTTAAAGTAAATGGAATTGCCTTTTTCAATTTATCCTTTGATAACTCCTAAAGGCCCCTTCATAAATTGACACTGTTATCCCTAGATCGAAATTCACAAATATTTAAAAATTTTATAACTGAAGAAATGTTTGCAAAAACTAATGGTATCATTTTGTTGGTTTTATCCGATTCTCAAGATATGAATATTATCCGAACATGCACAGTAAGTTTAGATTGTACAATTGCCAAGCTCTTTGGAGGAATGTATAGCATTAATCTTGCTCAATCAAGTTGGAACTTACAAGGAAATTTTTATAGACTTGACAGCATAAATACAAATCAAATAATCGATGTACTCAATCTAGACCCGTAGACGTCCAAACACAAATCCTATAGTATACCCCCAGACCTTATCGACCATGTTCTAAGTGTTAATAATACCTTATCATTGTTAATAGTAGCCTATCAACTGCAAAGACGGGACAGTGGTTATGCATCTTTCAAACAGTGAAGAATATTGTTTTTTTTTATCCTTTTGGCCTACCGTGTGCTTTCTACACGCCTCACAATAAAAATTTCTTAAGCAAAGTAGAAAATATATTATTTAAAATTAGAAGCTAGTTCAAGATTTATCAACCAAAAACTGAGGTTTTCATACAAAATTATATTTATTTTTCGATGCCTCAGATATGCTTACGTTATATTTCTCAGCATTGATGGTGAAAATGCTCGTTGAATTACTTTCTAGTTGAAAAGACCCTTTCCTACCTTTCTAATATAAACTTCAGTGCCTTAGGAGTGAAAAGCTTTCAAAATTTTGGTGAATCTCTGTATTAATAAAGCTTTATGCACAAAAATCTATGTCCTTAAGATCTCTTCTTTCACATATACGCAACCGTCAGTTACGATAAGTGGCGGTAGCTTGTCAGGATTCAACTTCTATTCATCTTGGGTAGAGTCATAGGTTGTACTTATTAGAGCTACTCGCGCCTCAAGACACTATTAAGCAAACGTGGATCTGGAGTAATATTATATCGGACGTGTATAGCACTCCTACGTAATAAGGTTTGTCTGTTACATCACAGGGAATAATTCTAGGAAATTCAGGTGTCTAGTACGTAGTAGTTTTTTCTTAATAATATATGATGGTCTGGGCTTGTTTACTTCAGCCTTTCTGAGATTGTTCTTTAAAATCCTTCAAGGCTTCCTTATCCTCAAAAATTCTAAAATTGATGTCATAGTTTCTTTAATTCTTAAGATAAAACCTATGTAATTGTTTTTTCTTATGAATATACGAGGGTCAGGGCTTGTTTACTCAAGGATTTCTAAGATTGTTCATTAAAAAACCTCAAGGTGGCTCACTAAATCAGTTTATCAAGAATGTTCCTTGAATTTCCTGTAAAAAACTTTCGCTTCCTCCCGGGGTGGACCCTATTAAGTAAGGGCGTAGTCCTTACATCATCTCAATATTCTTATGGATATCACCTATTTTGTGCTCGCAAATTTTCCACCATTTTCAATATGGAGAATCGTTATTGACTTTTTAACGAAACAAAGGGTATTTCACTATTTTCAGGAAACAAAATCTTCGTCTGCAACTATTTCAACGGGGTACCGAATATTTCCATTGTCCTTGGGAGGAGGAGGGGCTATAAAAACGGGTATTGAACAAACTTCTTCGTGGGTTTTCCATTAGATTTTGAACGTTACGCAAATAGATTTATGCAAAGTGATGTTTCTCAAAGCTATCAACTGGTAACCTCATTTTCATTTTAAACCCCTCCCACCGCCCAAAAAATAAGTTGTCCATAAAAATATAAGAGCTTCTATAACTCTCTATATTGGACAAACATCTACATTAACCCCTCCCATCCTTCTATTGCGTAATTTTAACAATGATGGAATAATCTTATTTCCTCACAAACTGAGCATTTTTAACCCTGTCTGCAATCTTAGTGCACTTTTCCCCTAATCGAAGTTTCTTGTAAAAATTTTTTAAACTGGTACGCTAGTTTAGACCCTTAATGATGGTATCCATCAAATCACTTAATCCATCACATAAAGACTTAATTTTTATCGGACAGCTGCTCTTTTGGTAATCAAACAGTTCGTGGTAACGAACTGTAGTAAGGAGCGATCCGGCTCAATAGTAACCAAAACTCTAAAAAATTGAATTTTGATATCAATAGCTACATCAAAAGAATCGCATTTTAATGCTGATTTTAAATATATAAGTTTCATCAAGTTTAGTCTTTCCCATCAAAAGTTACGAGCCTGAGAAAATTTGCCTTATTTAGGAAAATAGGGGGAAACACCCCCTAAAAGTCGTACGATCTTAACGAAAATGACACCATCAGATTCAGCGTCTCAGAGAACCCTACTGTAAAAGTTTCAAGCTTCTATCTACAAAAATGTGGAATTTTGTATTTTTTGCCAGAAGACAAATCACGGGTGCGTGTTTATTTTTTATTTTTTTTTTTTTTTGTTTTTTTTTTCCAGGGGTCATCGTATCAACCAAGTGGTCCTAGAATGTCGCAAGAGGGCTCATTCTAACGGAAATGAAAAGTTCTAGTGCCCTTTTTAAGTGACCAAAAAAATTGGAGGGCATCTAGGCCCCCTCCCACGCTTATGTTTTTCCTAAAGTCAACGGATCAAAATTTTGAGATAGCCATTTTGTTCAGCATAGTCAAAAACCATAAAAACTATGTCTTTGGGATGACTTACTCCCCCACAGTCTCTGGGGGAGGGGCTACAAGTTACAAAATTTGACCAGTGCTTACATATAGTAATGGTTATTGGGAAGTGTGTAGGCGTTTTCAGTAGGATTTTTTTGGCTGGGAGGAGGGGTTGATAATGGGGGGATAGGCTGGGGGAAATTTCCATCGAGGAATTTATCATGGTAGAAGAAAATTTTCATGAAGGGAGCGCAGGATTTACTAGCATTATTAAAAAAAAAAACAATGAAAAAAGAAATATGAAAAAGTTTTTTTCAGCTGGAAGTAAAGAGCAGCATTAAAACTTAAAACAAACGGAAATTATTATCCACATGAGGAGCTCACCTCCTCCCAATACACCGATCTTTACGCTAAAGTATTTTTAGTAATTTCAACTATTTATTTTACGGCTTTGGTGATTCAGGGGTCATTCTTAATGAATTGGGACAAAATCTAAGCTTTAATGTAAAGAGCAAGGTACTGACGAGGGGGCGAACCCCCTCATATATGTAATAAAAACATGAGAATACAAAACTTCTTTACGTAAGCTAATTTATAAGTTTTTTATTAAACAAAAGTAAGGAGTGACCTTGAATCCCGCTCTTTACGCTAAAGTTTTTTACTGTTTTAAAAAGAAGAGTTGAGAGAAAGAGTCAAACTTTGGCGTCAAGAGCGGGATGTTGGTGAGGAAGCAGCCCCTTTCATATACGAAGTAATTTCTGTTCATTTTAAGTTTTAATTTTGCTCCTTACTTTCAGTTAAAAAAACTTGTTTTTTTTATTTAATTTCATGAAAGGGACCTTACCACCCGGTGAATTTGAAAACTATGTTATTACACGTGAATCGCAAATTGGGGTGTTAGGGTAGTACATAATCCTCATTTTTTTAGAAGGGCGATCTAAATTTTTAACTATTTCCATTTTAAGCGTTGAACAAAACATATTATTAGTATTTAATCTTGAGAAAGGGACGCCTATTTTCCTTTACTAAATTATAGAGATAATCAAATCAAAAAATTAATTGCGGATTAAGAATATTTACCATCAAGGGTACTCATTAATCTGAAGTTTTCTGTTAAATAACCAATGCTTTCCTATATTTGCAACATAACTCACATTCACTTTGCTAGATTATTTGATTCTATATTTCGTTTGTTGAGTTCACCACTGCATATGAAAGAGGTGCAAAAATGCAAATAAAGAAATGTTGATGTACTTTGAAACGTTTTTTCTTATCCCCCTCGGAAAAACCATTCTCCCTCCCCATAAAAATTGTGAATATCGTCCTGTAAAAACTAAACTGTTTAAAATAACTATTTTTTCAGAGGAATACAATTTTGAGCATTTAAAAAGTAAGAAAGTAAATGCATAAAATAGTTTTTTCAATGGTGTTTGTTAAAAAGGTTAAATAGGATCTTAACGAGGAGATATTAAATATAAAGAAACAACTTTACTCAACTGAAAGTAAGGAACAACATTAAACTAAAACGAACAGAAATTATTAACAATGAAAAAAAAAATTATTAATTAAAATTATTAATTAAAATTAATTAATTAAAAACTATATTAATTAATCACAAATTAGATTAATTAATGACCAAATTAAACGCTGAAAACACATTAAAAATTATATTAATTAATTAAAAATTATTAATTAAAAATTATGAAATTATTATAAAAAAAAGAAAAGAAAGAAAAAGAAAAATAAGAAATAACAATATATGAAGAAGGTTGCACCCCTCTCTACACCTCACCTTTTATGCTAAAATTTGATTTATGTCCCAATTCTTTAAGGACAACTCTTTAAACACAAAGTTTGTTTAATTAGAACAGCAAGTAGCTTTTGAAAAGTTATAAAAATATTTAGCGTAAAGAGTGAGGCGTTTGGGAGGGGGCAAGGCCCTTCATATACGTAATACGTATATTATACTGAATAATTTCTGTTTATTTTAAGTCTTAATGCTGTTCCTTTTATTTCAGTTGAAAAAAAACTTTTTTTTCATTTAATTAAGTATAGGGCCATTGACGCAGTAGGCTTTAAAGTTTTGTAGTTAGGAGGAGTAGCCATGTTTATGTTTGTAGTGATATTTCTTGGTTTTAAGCCTGATTCACTTATTCAATTTAAGTTTTACTCGTTTTAAAATTTATTAATTACTTATATTAGTGCCTGGTATGTGTTTGTTTCTTATGAATGTCTATTTAATATCTGTTCGTTTTGAGTTTCATTTATTTTTTAATAGTAAACGATTTTGTTCGTTTTAAGCTTGAATTGCTTATTCGATTTAAGTCATTTCAAGGCAAAGGAACTTGTCGTGGAAGAATTTTACGTGAAGAAAGGAAGATTCTAAAAGAAGGGGCGAAATTTAGTTGCATTATTTAAAAAATCATCAGAAATTAAATAATAAAATAATTTTTTCTCCTGAAAGTAAAGAGCAGCATCAAATATTAAAAACAATAAAAATTAGGGGACTGTCCCCCCCTCAATACTTCCATTTTTACGCTTTAGTCTGGATTTTTACCACAATTTTGGAAAAACAGCTCATAAAACACAAGGACAGGTTAATTAAACTAAGAAGCATTTTTAAAAACACTAAAAGCAGTTTAGAGTGAAGAGCTAAGATTTGAAGAGGGAATAGCCCCCTCACATGGGGAAAAATTTCTGTTACTTTTAATTTTTAATTTTTCTCCTTACTGTCAGTTTCAAAAATATCTTTTGCTTATCGATTTAATCAAACAATCCGTGGTAACAAACTGAAAATGACGAGCCATACGGCTCAATAGTAATCGAAACTTTTAAAAAAGAAATTTTTTAATTAATAGATATATAAAAAATCAACTGATTGTGCTAATTCCAAATATATAGAATTTGTCAAGCTTAGTGTTACCAATAAATGACTACGGGCCTAAGAAAATTTGCCTTATTTTTTGAAAATTGGGGGAAAACTTCTCCCTAAAAGTAAAAGAATTTTCATGAAATCATACCATCAGTTTCAGCATAGAAGATAATCATACTTTATACGTTTTGAGCTCCTGTCTGAAAAACAAAATTTCAAACATTTTCAATTTTTTTTTTTTGCCTGAAGAATGACCACGGATGCATGTTTATTCGGTTTTTTGTTGTTTTTCTTTTCCCCATGGGTGAAGTAATCGAGCCAATGGTCCTTAAACGTCAAGAGATTAAAGTTTGAAGTGATAAAGTTAATTGATAAAAGTTGAAAAAAAAATTAAAAGTTCCAGTATCTTTTTTAAGCAACCAAACAGATTGAAGGGTAACTAGCCCCCTCCCACGTCTTGTTATCCCCAAAATTGTTTGAGAAAAATTTTGAGACGGTCAATATGTTCAGCATATTTGAAAGGTCTTTAGGCTATGCTTATGGAGATAAATGAACCACCACAGCCCCTGGAGATAGGTCTTTTATATTAAAAAATTTGCCCAGTGTTTACGTATAATATTTGCTATTGGAAAGTATATAAACATTTTTTTTCAGGGGGATATTGTGATCAGAGTAGATTTTTGTGGGGATAATTTTTTGTGGGAAGGGAAATTTACACAGCTGAACTTTCAAGGAGAAATTTTACACTGGGGGTGTTAGACAGAATTCCTAAACATAATTTTTTTGTCTTACTTTCCTTTTACCAACTCAATTTTACATTTAGGTATAGTCGGAGGGAATCTAGCCTCTGGAATAATGTTCTTTCATAAGAGAGTTGTCTTCTTCAATTATTTTTTAGGAGAAGCAGGTTTTTCTGGAATACAAAAATTGAATGCAGGATTATCATTTCCTTGGTTTTCTTAGTGGGTTTTAATAATATTTTAAGGCTAAGAAGTGTTCCATGTGCACAAGCAGGGAAAACCGAAAGCAAAACTCCAATTCCATGAAGCAATAAAACATTAAAAAGCGTAAAAAGTCCGAAAGGAAAAGACGAATCAATCACCTTACAATTTGAGTAAAAACAAAGTTTCTGGTAGCACTTGCCACTCCCCCACTCTGAAATATTTATAAGAGCTCTTGTGACGTCACCTCTATCTATGATTTTCGCTTTTTATTGCAAATTATTGTATTCTCATATGTTAATAAAATAACTAGTCATCACAAGGCAGATCTGACCTCGCAGGACCTCTATTATAGGGTTAAGCCAGCAATATTCCACGGAATGAAAACTACTAGAGATTAATTTAAACTACCCTTCCCTCTATCTTAAGCGATGGATACATCCCGCCCCCCCCAGAGAGCAATTAAATATTGAAAATATATTGAAACACATTAATGACATTATTTAAATCTTCTTAGGCAAGTAATAAAATATCTTGTTACCACTTACCCTCCTTCCCTGGTAGGTTCCTCAGTGTTATTAGTGATCCTACTCCGTGTCTCTTCCTATTGTCCTGGTAAGTATATGAATATTTTATTTCTTCTGTTTATGCAAATTTTTGTTTTGGGCCTTTCTGGCCGAGTGGTTAGTCCACTGGACTTTCAGCCGTATGTCTGTATGAACAGGGATTCGAGTCCTATTTTCGCTGACTTATTTCGTTATGAACGTGGGCATGTGGTCTGACTCTGTAATCTCGGCCAGAGTCAACCAAGCTCAAAATGGGTGTCTGGAGATATTTTTTCGGGGGAAAACTGGATGCATCGGAGGATTTATCCCCTATCATGCAATAAACTCAGACCGAAAGTAGAGAATCAGAAGGTTCTACCTGCACTAATAGGACCAAAGTCTATGTAAGAAATGTTCTTTGTATCTTATGGTGGGTTTGGGGCACAAATTGTCCCGTCCTTTGTTTCTTTCCCAACACTACGTTTTACATCCTCATACCCCACCCTCCAACTTTCGTTTTGTCACCAGTACCTGTAAGTTTAACTTCCATTCATTAAAAATATCCCTGAGACATTGTAGATAAGCTGTTTTGAACACACAGTCAAGGTTGTCATCGCGGTCAGTTGCTGGAGTGCTACTCTTGCCCATATTGGCCTATATAATATGTTCAAAATATCCACTTAAAAAATTTTATATCTTTTCACTGTCAATTAAAGGTTTCATCCCTATTTCGAACTATTATACTTTCGTCATGGAAAGTCAGTGTGGTCTTCGAAGTTATCTATTCGCTCAGTAGTAAACAAGAGCTCGATTTTCATGATGTAGAAGCCCAAATATTTGAAAGTCCATTGTTGAAAATGCATTTTGGTTTGGTCACTATCCTTTTAAGCATAACCAAGAAGTTTCAACTTGATGCTTTACCTAACTAATATTTTTAAAGGGTTAGGTATCAAAATTATAATCTTGCTTGAGTTAGTGACAATTTCGCTTTGACAATAAAACTTTGACATCTTTTTAAAGATACAAAATGCCGCCAAAAAAAAAATACCTAACGATATTTTGCTTGAAGTTTATTTTTACTCCATTAGAAAGGCTTATATATAAGTAAGCACGTTAGTGAGTATGCAATAATATAAACAATAAGTAGGTAAATAATTAAGTAACAAATTCATTTTGCAAGTCCAGACTATTAGATATGGCAATGTGTGCTAATATGCAATATGTACTTACTTTTAGCAAGCGAACTTTACAAAAAATATATTTGAGAAATCATTTAAGCTACTTCACAGTCATTGTATAAACATAAGCGCCCAGCTGTTTTGCAAATATCATACAGCTTACCTTTTTTTTTGTCTCATAACAAAAACGTTTAAACAATTCAAACATTGAACGTTTAAAACATTAAACAAACAAGCGTTTCTAAAACACCAAATATTTTGTTACAAAAGCTTAATATTATCAAACAACAAAGAGAGATAAAACTCCACACAAAAAAAACTCGAACGAAACTGCGGACAGTAGAGAAAAAAGAGATGAAAGACTAGAATAACGCGGATATTTCGCCTGTATTTGGAAATTTTTTCGAAAACCTTTTGAAAAATAACCTTCCATCTAACATTTTTCTCAAAATTAAGGAAATGGCCGTTATATCTTTCAAAATGATTTCCATTTGTCAAAGGTTCGTTCTTGTCGACAAGCTCAATAGACTTTTGTTTGAGAAGTTCCAGGATTCGGATATTATTTATCCTCGTTTTTGTCTGGGTCCTACCACTAGGAATTTGTAATCTAAGCCTCTTAGTAGTCAACAAGAGGTAGTTTTGTCGAAGGATTTTAGATTCTGTTTTCCAACATAAATTTCCGATTCAAAATAGTTTCTAAGGTAGAGTCAGAAATTATTACTTTTATTAATAAGGTCGAGGCTCCTCAGGAGCTTAGAGCTGAAATCGCAAAGAACATTAAAATGCTTTCTTATTTGAAAAAGGATAAGGTCCTTACTATTACTAGGGTAGACAAAGGCAACGCCATTGTAATTTTGGACACTGGTGATTATGATCGTAAAATGAATACATTTATTTCTGATACTACTACTTAGAAAAAACTGAGTGCCTACGGATAAATATGTAAAATCGATAAGAAAGGAATTGGAGTCGCTGAAAAATAATTTACACATTATCCCACAAATGTATGTTCAATTTTATCCAAGTTGTTCCGCATCCAAGATCTATGGTCTACCCAAAATTCATAAGACGGGAGCCCCTCCGTACCATTGTATCAACTATCCCATCACCTGTGGCAAAATTAGGAAAGCGATTGTTTGTGGCATTGTGTCCACTCTTGGGAACATAAAAATTCTCTTTAGAAAATTCCACTGATCTTACTAATGAGTTAAAAAATGTCCCATTGGAGGAGAATTCAATTCTCTGTAGTTTCGATGTGGTTTCCATGTATTCGAATTGTAATGTGAAAAAGTGCGAAGATTTGTTAAGGATTAAATTACAAAAGCACTTTGATTTGATACAAGATGTTCGGAGATTGAAGTCTTTATGGAGTTAGTTATCCTTGAAAAATAAATATTCTCTTTATTTTGGTTTTAGAGGTGAATTTTAAAAACAGGTGTTTGGTTTGGCTATGGGGGCATCTCTCTCCCCTTTGGTGGCAAATCTCTTCTTGGACTCTATTGAAACCTCCACTATACACAGTTTTAGGCTCTCGCTAAATTTTTTTACTATTTATCAAAGTAGAATTGTGAGAAAGAGTCAAACCTTAGCGTAAAGAGCAGGACGTTGAGAAGGGAGGAGCCCCTTTCATAGACGGAATAATTTCTGTTTGTTTTAATTTTTAATGTCGCTTCTTACTTTCAGTTAATAAAACTAGTTTCTTTAATTTAATTAACTAATAAGAGTGTTATTTCGCAACAGAAGAGTTAACTTGCTTATAAACAAGTTATAACAGTAAAATAAACAGAACAATAAATCCGGGATCTGGAATTTACAAATCCTTATCTAATTAGCCCCCTCCAAGGTTACTATGTCACCCCATTTCATCCAGAAAGGTTAGATGAAAAAAAATCTCTTATGGGCATTTACTTAGGAAACACAAGATTACTGCCTCTGAAAAGTGGGCTAGAAATGCCTAGGAGATTTGTGTTTTTTTCCAAATATGCAATTTTATACCCTCACATAAACAATATTGTCCCAAAGGACATATCTCATCCATTTTAAAAAAGATAAAACTCATCATCCATTTGCTGCTTTTAGTCCACATTAATCAGACATTAATACTAACAGTATACTTACTAATTAATCAGATATTTCAATGGTTTCTTACTTCTTATTATCCTTACCAGTATGTCTTTTCCCTCTCTTTTGGGATTTTTATAGACCTTTTCAAAATTTTTATTAGTTTTATTACTTTTACTGATTTTAATGTTTTTGACGTGTGAATTTTTTTTCTTTTTTAGGATCAATGTTGTTGCATGATAGTTTAAGCTAATTTTCAGCACCAAATGGCTATTTATTTGGTGCTGTTTGCCTTAATGGGCTCTTTAGTCACTTTCGTATGATTTTTTTCGAACCCCTATGTCTTTGACTCTAATTTTTTTTTCTCATTCAGGTAATTTTAGCTGCTTGTTTGTTTTTTGTTTTGTTTTTTTATTTTTTGTTCAACCTAAGATGTTAGTTTGGTCTTTCAGGGCTTGTGATTGACAGTATTTTGAATAAATATCTTATTTATCATTGTCCAATCACAGAGCATCTTAAAAAACACATTAAATCATTGAAATAAGACAAAATTATATTCTTCTTGGTTCACAATCGTTTTTTAGCAACACAAAGTAAGAGAAAACATCATTTACTGTGGCTTTGACAGGAGCTTGAAACCCTGAGCAGGGCTCCCTGATAAGCTAGATTTGACAGTGTAATTTCATTTAAATGAGTCTACTTTTGGGCGTGCTTTTCCCCTCTTTTTCTAAAGCTAACAAAAATAAGGCTTGTAGTTTTTGGCCTGTAATTTTAAACTTAATGAGCATTACAGATCAGAAATCAAACCGTTCGTAGTAACGAACTGTAGTAAGGAGTGACCCGGCTCAATAGTAAACGAAACTCTAAAAAACGGAATTTTGATCCTAAAAGATAAATCAAAAGAATTTAATTTTCAGGCTGATTTTAAATATCATGAAAAGAGAAATAACCAATGCAACAGCACAAACACACACAAAAAAAAAAAAAAAAAAAAAAAAAAAAAAAAAAAAAAAAAAAAAAAAAAAAAAAAAAAAAAAGACAGAAGGAGAAAACGAAGACTGTTTAGTCTTTGTCATCAAAAGTTGAGAGCCTGGGAAAATTTGCCTTATTTCAAAAATAGGGAGAAACATCCCCTAAAAGTCATACAATCTTAACAAAAATCAGACCATCGCATTCAGCGTATTAGAGAACCCTATTGCAAAAATTTCAAGCTCCTATCTACAAAAATGTGGAATTTCGTATTTTTTGCCAGATAGTCTAAAACCCTAATAACTATGTCTTTGGGGATTACTTATTCCCCCAGAGTCCCCGGGGTAGGGTATGCAAGTTGCAAACTTTGACCATTGTTTACTAGCGTATCAGAATTAACAAAACTCTAAAAAACGGAAGTTTGATACTAAACGATAAATCAAAAGAATTGGATTTTCAGGCTGATTTTAAATATCATGAAAAGAGAAATAACCAATGCAACAGCACAAACACACACACAAAAAAAAAAAAAAAAAAAAAAAAAAAAAAAAAAGAGACAGAAGGAGAAAAGGAAGACTGTTTAGTCTTTGTCATCAAAAGTTGAGAGCCTGGGAAAATTTGCCTTATTTCTAAAAATAGGGAGAAACATCCCGATAGTCAAAAACCCTAATAACTATGTCTTTGGGGATTACTTATTCCCCCAGAGTCCCCGGGGTAGGGTATGCAAGTTGCAAACTTTGACCATTGTTTACTAGCGTATCAGAATTTACAAAACTCTAAAAAACGGAAGTTTGATACTAAACGATAAATCAAAAGAATTGGAGTTTCATGCTTATTTTAAATATACAAGTTTCATCAAATTTAGTCTTTGTCATCAAAAGTTACCAGCCTGAGAAAAGTTGCTTATTTTGGAAAATAGGGGTAAACACCCTCTAAAAGTCAAAGAATCTGAATAAAAATCACACCATCGCATTCAGTGGATTAGAGAACCCTATTGTAAAAATTTCAAGCTCCTATCTACAAAAATGTGGAATTCCGTATTTTTTGCCAGATAGTCAAAAACCCTAATAACTATGTCTTTGGGGATGAATTACTGCCCAACAGTCCCCAGGGAAGGGTCTGCAAGTTATAAGCTCTAATCATTGTTTACTAGTTATTGGGAAATGTACAGACAATTTCAGGGGGATTTTTTTGGTTTGGGGGGCGGGTTGAGGGGAGGAGGTTATGTGGGAGGATCTTTCCTTGGAGGGATATGTCACGTGGGAGGAGAAATTCAATGAAAAGAGCACAGGATTTTCTAGCATTACTATAAAAAAAACAATGAAAAAATAAACATGAAATGTTTTTTTTAATGGAAAGTAAGGAGTAGCATTAAAGCTTAAAACGAAAAGATATTGTTACGCATATGAGGGGTTCTTCTCCTCCTAAATACCTTGTTCTTTATTCTAAAGTATCTTTAGTAATTTGAACTATTTATTCTATGGCCTTTCTGATCCAGGGGTCATTCTTAAAGAATTGGGACAAAACTTAAGCTTTAGTGTAAAGAGCGAAGTATTAACGAGGGTACAAACCCCCTCATATACATAAAAAAACATAAGAATATAAAAGTTCGTTACCGTAAGTTAATTCTTAAGTTACGTGTATATTTTTTAGTAATAAAAACGTTCGTTAAAACAAAAGCTCTAGTTGCCTTTTTAAGAAAACCGAAAAATTGGAGGGCAACTAGGCCTCCTTTCCCACCCCTTATTTCTCAAAATCGTCTGATCAAAGCTAAGAGAAAACCACTTAGCCAAAAAAAAATTAATATGCAAATTTTATTTTAATAATTTATGTGCGAAGAGCCAAAATCAAACATGCATTAATTCAAAAACATTCAGAAATTAAATAAAAAAAAATTAACTGAAATTAAGGGGCGACATTAAAACTTAAAACGAACAGAAATTACTCCATGCATGAAAGGGGATGTTCTCTTCTCATGGCCCTGCTCTGTACGCTAAAGTTTTTCACTGTTTAATAAATTAGAATTGAGAGAAAGAGTCAAACTTTAGCGTATAGAGTGGGACGTTGAGAAGGGAATAGCCCCTTTCATACATGGAGTAATTTCTGTTCGTTTTAAGTTTTTATATTTCTCCTTACTTTAAGCTAAAAAAAACAATTTTTTTTTAGCTAATAATCATGTAAGACCAACAATTTTTATCCACTTAGCGTAAACACAACTGTTTATTTTGGAGTTACGACCAGTATTAGCACGAATTAATCTGCTCATAGTTGGTTACCACGTGATCAATGTGTTCATCAGTTATATTCATTCAGTTTATATTCTCAACCGGTAAAATCAGCTTAAAAATTTCTGCATAGTTTCATGAAAATTAAATAGTTTGTTCGACTACTTTAATGTTCAATTATTTTAGCGTCATAACAAAAAATTGCTCTTGATAAGCGCAAAAACTTATTATATCAAATCAAATGCTAAAGAAGTAAATTTGTATAAACTCAAATCTTCACAACAGATTTATTTAATAAATAATCAAAGTAAAATACATACGCTTTTGTGCTTGTAACACTGATGGATACTGATGGACACTGAATGTATACTGAGGTGTGCAAGTGGCAGACTAAGCTATTTTCATGTTAAAACACCCTTTGCTTTAACAGCAGTGCCGGTGCCAGTAAGCAGTGCCAGCAAGTCAATTATTAAAGAATTAAATCTGCATAAACTCAGATTATCACAAGAGATTTATTCAGTAACTAATAAACCTGAAAGGCATAAATTTATGTGTTGCTAGCACTGATGAATGGGACCACACCGAGGGGTGTAAGTGGCAAACACAGTTATTTTTACTGTTGAAACAGTTTTTGCTTTAATGACAGTGGCAGTAAATCAACTAATAAAGAACTAAATCTGAATTAACTCAGGTTTTCATAATAGATTTACTGGGTAAATAATCCACCTGAAATGCATAAATTTATTTGTTGCTAGCACTGACGGATAGGACTACACAGAGGGGCTTAAGTTGCAGACACAGTTATTTTACTGTTGAAACGATTTTCGCTTTAATGACAGTGGCAGTAAATCAACTACTAAAGAACTAAACCTCCATTAACTCAGGTTTTCATAATAGATTTACTGAGTAAATAATCCACCTGAAATGCATAAATTTATATGCTGCTAGCACTGACGGATAGGACTACACCGAGGGGTGTAAGTGGCAAACACAGTTATTTTTACTGTTGAAACAGTTTTTGCTTTAATGACAGTGGCAGTAAATCAACTAATAAAGAACTAAATCTGAATTAACTCAGGTTTTCATAATAGATTTACTGAGTAAATTAATCCACCTGAAATGCATAAATTTATTTGTTGCTAGCACTGACGGATAGAACTACACCGAGGGGCTTAAGTTGCAAACACAGTTATTTTACTGTTGAAACTGTTTTTGCTTTAATGACCGTGGCAGTAGATCAACTACTAAAGAACTAAATCTCCATTAACTCAGGTTTTCATAATAGATTTACTGAGTAAATAATCCACCTGAAATGCATAAATTTATGTGTTGCTAGCACTGATGGATAGGACTACACCGAGGGGTGTAAGTGGCAAACAGAGTTATTTTACTGTTGAAACTGTTTTTGCTTTAATAACCGTTGCAGTAAATCAACTACTAAAGAACTAAATCTCCATTAACTCAGGTTTTCATAATAGATTTACTGAGTAAATAATCCACCTGAAATGTATAAATTTATGTGTTGCTAGCACTGATGGATAGGACTACACCGAGGGGTGTAAGTGGCAAACACAGTTATTTTTACTGTTGAAATAGTTTTGCTTTATTGACTGTGGCAGTAAATCAACTACTAAAAAACGAAATCTGTATTAACTCAGGTTTTCATAATAGATTTATTGAGTAAATAATCCACCTGAAATGCATAAATTTATGTGTTCCCAGCACTGACGGATAGTACCATACTGAGGTGTGCAAGTAGCAAACACAGTTATTTTTACTGTTGAAACAATTCTTACTTTAATGACAGTGGCAGTAGACAAGAAGTTCTTCATTCGTTTGAAAGTTTTAATTCAGTTTTTGCGATTTAAAAGTGATTAGAAACTAACAAGCCCCTCTCCTAGCCTAAGTTCTGTTGCCTTTCTTATGAAAATTTAAATTCAAATTAAAAATCTTAATAGTATATCAAAATCTCCCAAGGATCAAAATTTCCTAAGAGAATCAAAAACTTCGCAAAGATATCAAAATTTTGAGGTAGATATTATGTCCAGCATAGTTGAAAGAAACCTTAACTATTCCTCTGCGAATGACACAATCCACATAGCCCTTGGAAAAATGACTTTAAGTTATGCACGTTCCCCTGTCTTTACACTTAGAATTTTTTCCTTGGAAGTGGGAACATGTTTGACTCTAAGAACGTTAAGGATCCTAAAGGCAAAAAATTCAATAAATGAGTTCAAAATTCAGAGTTTTATTAGCCAATAACTAAAAAAATCTCTTATTCCCCCTCGAAAGGCTCCATGGCCAGGGATACAATGGGGATACAAAAAAAAACACACTATAAGTAACAACAACAAAAAAGAACAATAGCTAAATAACATATAAGATGAAAAAGAGAACATACCTGAGGCCCGGGAGTCAAAGCGCAGAGAAGACAACCATACAGCATTAACAAACAGTCAGAGGACATTAGCTCCTCAGAAGAAGTGGAAAAGGAGAAAAAAAAAAAAAAAAACAGAAAAATAAAACAAAAATTTTAATTTTAAGATTAATTAAAAGGGTCTTTACAGATTTTTAATTAAAAGATTCTTTAATAAATGATCCGTCAGAATCCTTTTAAAAGTCCCAAACGATTGCGAACTCTGTTCGCAATCGTTCCAAACCTGTTGACAAGCAATGAGGGAATTGAAATCTGATCGAATAATAGGGGTTTGCGAAATGGAGATATTATATGAAGAACGAAGGCTATATGGAGCTGAATCAGAAATAAATACAGGAGTTTTTGAAGACATTTTGAAAGACTGTCGTGAAGCTGATGAAAGACGAAAGAAGCACAAGAAATAATGTAGATAGTCTGTAGACTTAAGAGCGGTGTGTGTGAGGAAACGTTGATGTCAAAACCAGACGCCGTGCTTTGTTATACATGACATAAAGAGACCGCAGTGTTGACGGAAAAGTAGAAATCCATACAATGGGGCAATAAGACACGTATGACTGGACAAGGCAGAAAAAAAGAAGCTTCAGAATAGATCCTAGAAATGTGTGTCGAAGTTTTAGAATGATAACAAAAACTCCATGAGACCTTAACCCTAATCATGGGTATATGGTTTCTAAATGAAAGGTTCTTATCAAGCAGGATACCCAGAAACGGTACCACCTGACTCTCTGGCCTACACAAAGAGCCTTGTGATACCTGAATGTGTATATGTTGAGGGATAGCTATACCAATTCGAGAAAAAATAAAAAAATGTGACTTACTGAATTCAAGGTCAAGTACTTCGCAATAAACCATTAAATAACTCTCTCAAATATTGTAATAAGGTTATACTTGATGTCATATTCTGTCTTCCCAAAGGTGGTGTCATCAGCGAAAACAACTAAAAAACTTTCCTTAATACTACTATTGGAACATGATCGAGCATCAAGTAGACACAGCTTGCAGCATGCCAGAGGCTTGGATTTATTTACCGTTGAAATCAGGTCATTGAAATAAATCAGAAATAAAATGGGTCAAGAAAAGGTCCCTGAGGGAAGCCATAATATACTTCATAAGGGCTCCGGAAAAACGGATTAATTGAAATAACCTTACCAGAAAGATATGTATAAAACCAAGAAAAAGCGTTTGATCTTATACCAATATACGATAGTTTCCAAAGAAGAATCTGATGAGTCTAGGAATGAAAAGCTTTACGAACATACAAAAATAAATCTGCCAGTATATGACCAGAATCTATTGCCGAATGTGTGACTTTCAAGAAAGCTGTGCAAGCATGCTATGTAGAGTGATTCGCTCAAACTGGTAGTTTTATTTATATTTTAGCTATCTTTTACTTAGTACCGGTAGCTGAGAAGAGGTGCCTAGAATATTTTGTAGGTAAAAAGGGGTATAGTGTCTAAGTAATATTGAAAAGCACTGGTCTAGATTTTTCACTTATCCTATAGGCATTATGAAACCGCTTAAAATACCTTTTGTAAATAGACTTATTACCTTAGACCTTAGATCCTCCTGAGCCATCGGTGGCACATAGGGCGTCGACAAAGTCTCTCCATTCATCACGAAGCCGTGCGGCTGCAGTGATATCTTCCCATTGCGGAGTGAGGGAAATGTTTGCCTTTTTTAGGTCCCGATCATACTGCCTCTGCAGTGTGTGTTTTGGTCGGCCTCGTCTTCATTTTCCTTCAGGCTGCCACTGATACACTCTTGAGGGCAGTCTGTCTTCGGGCATGCGTAGAACATGACTCAAATATGTCCATCTTCGTTTCTTCAAAACATCGGTCACTATGGACTGGCTTGTTTTCAGCCGGATTTCCCTATTGGTAATTTTCTGATGCCAACTGATTTTGAGGATCCTTCGAAGGCAAATGTTTTCGAATCCAATGATATGTTTCTCAAGTTGTTGGTTGAGTTTCCAACATTCACTGGCGTACGTCAATATAGACAACACACTGCTGTTGAACAGGCGCAATTTTAAACGAAGAGAGTATTTGTTGCTTCTCCAAATTGGTGTTAGTCTGTTGAAGACGACTGATGCTTGTCCAATTCATCTCTTGATTTCAAATGTTACATCTCCAGCATTTTCTATCCAGCTTCCTAGGTTTTTAAATTCTTGGACCTGTTCAACCGATTTATCGGAGTATTGAAGAGTTAGGGGGGAGCCAGATGTAGACATACTTTTTGATTTGTCGACGTTGATCGACAATCCGACCTCTCGGGCTTTTTCTGAGATTTCACCAAATAGCGGCTATAATCGATCTTTGGCACTTTCTAGTAGTACTATATCATCTGCAAAGCCAAGATCTGCGAGCTCTTTGTTGTTGAAGTTTACTCCATAGCCCGTAGACTGTCTGAGTACGTAGTCCATAACTATTGTAAATAAAAGTGTAATAGACTTATTACACTTAGTATTTTATACTTATTCGTGTTCCTTTTGCTAAGTTGCGTGCGTCATAGATATAAAAAGATACATTCACTTTTTTTTGGGTGGGGGGTTTGGAAATGTTGTTATTTATTCTCTTGAAAAGCGCTCATAAATATGACGTCAACGACGGATTTTTTTTCCAAAATTGGGTCTCTTAACTAATTTTTCTCAAACTCTTGACCTATTAACCTATGACATATTCACCCTTAGCCGTTTTAATCCCAAGGTGCTAATATTCCAAAAAAAAGCTAGCCGTTTTCGAGAAAAATATAAATGAACGCAGATACTGTTATTACCCATTTAAAGAGAAAATCAATATATGTATATATATTTATATATATATATATATATATATATATATATATATATATATATATATATATATATATATATATATATATATATATATATATATATATATATATATATATATATATATATATATATATATATATATATATATATATATATATATATATATATATATATATATATATATATATACATATATACATATATATATATATTTATATATATATATATATATATATATATATATATATATATATATATATATATATATATATATATATATATATATATATATATATATATATATATATATATATATATACATATATATATATATATATATATATATATATATATATATATATATATATATATATATATATATATACATATATATATATATATATATATATATATATATAATATATATATATATATATATATATATATATATATATATATATATATATATATATATATATATATATATATATATATATATAGATAGATAGATAATAGTAATTTATCTATATATATATAAAAATAAGTTGTCTGTGTGTGGATCTGTGGATCTGTGGATCAGGTGACGTCATGTTTGTCCGCATATGACGTCTGAATTATTTCACACTAATACAAAAGAAGAAAAAAACTAAAAAAGGTAAAAACTACAAAAAAAAACTAAAAAGAAAAAAAACTAAAAAAGCTAAAAAACTAAAAAAAACTAAAAAAAGGTAAAAATCTAATAACTAAAAAAAAACGGAAAAAAATAAAAAAAGGCAAAAACTACAAAAAAATAAAAACTAATAAAAAAACTAAAAAAGCTAAAAAACTAAAAAAACTAAAAAAAACTAAAAAAAGGTAAAAAACTAAAACAAACTAAAAACTAAAAAAGAAAAAAACTAAAAAAAAAGGAAAAAACTGAAAAATAAAAGAGAAAAAAAAAACTAAAAAAATATGAATAAATATATATAAAAATAAGTTGTTTGTGGGTTATGTCTGTCTGTCTGTCTGTCGAGTGACGTCGTGTTTGTCCGCATATGACGTCTGAATTATTTCACACTAATACAAAAGAAGAAAAAAAACTAAAAAAGGTAAAAACTACAAAAAAAACTAAAAAGAAAAAAAACTAAAAAAGCTAAAAAACTAAAAAAACTAAAAAAAGGTAAAAAACTAAAAACTAAAAAAAACTGAAAAAACTAAAAAAAGGCAAAAACTAAAAAAAAAAACTAAAAACTAATCAAAAAACTAAAAAAGCTAAAAAACTAAAAAAACTAAAAAAACTAAAAAAAGGTAAAAAACAAAAAAAAAACTAAAAACTAAAAAAGAAAAAACTAAAAAAAAGGAAAAAACTGAAAAATAAGAGAAAAAGAAAACTAAAAAAATATTAATAAATATAAAAAATATAAATATAAATATAATATAAATTAGCAATCAACAAAGCACCGAGACACAAATGACGACCGGGACACAGGGAGTATAAATGACGACCAGGATATAAGTAAAAAAAAAAACTAAAAAAACTAAAAAAATGGTAAAAACTACAAAAAAACTAAAAACTAATAAAAAAACTAAAAAATCTAAAAATCTAAATAAACTAAAAAAGAAAAAAAAGAAAAAAGGAAAAAAATAAAGGAGAAAAACAAAACTAAAAAACGAATGTATATACAGACCGGGACACCGGGATACAAATGACGACCGGGACACAGGGAATATAAATGACGACCGGGACACAGGGACACAACTACAATGGGGACGCCGGGGGGCACAGGGGGATATAAATGACGACCGGGACACCGGGACACAAGGAATATAAATGACGCCCGGGACACTCAAAGAGAAATCACAGACTGGAACACCGGGACACAAATGACGACCGGGACACAGGGAATATAAATGACGACCGGGACACAGGGAATATAAATGACGACCGGGACACAGGGACATAACTACAAAGGGGACGCCGGGGTGCACAGGTGGATATATAAATGACGATGGCGACTCAGGGAATGGTCGATTAGCAATCACCATCAACAAAGCTCAAGGGCAATCATTAGAATCATGAGGTATAGATCTGAATACGGATTGTTTTCCCATGGACCATTATATGTTGCATGTTCAAGAGTCGGTAAACCTGAAAATCTATTTATATGCACAGACAATGGGACAGCAAAGAATGTTGTATATTCGCAAGTTTTACGTAGTTAAAAACATATATATATATATATATATATATATATATATATATATATATATATATATATATATATATATATATATATCTATATTCACAGGTGGGACATAGGGACACAACTACAATGGCGCGTAACTAATATGGCGCGTAACGACTTACGCGCGCGGGGGGGCTTAGGGGGGGGGGCGCGAAGCACCCCCACCAACTAGGTGTTGGGGTGGCGCGAAGTGCCACCCCAACAGCTAGTAGCATATAAATATAAAATAGTAATTTAATTACTAATTTTAAATATTTTAAATAAATAGTAAACGAAACTCTAAAAGCCAATTTTATACTAAAAGATAAATCAAACGAATTGGATTTTTATGCTGATTTTAAATATACAAGTTTCATCAAATTTAGTCTTCATCATCAAAAGTTACGAGCCTGAACAAATTTGCCTTATTTTGTAAAATAGGGGTATCCCCAAAAAGTCAAAAAATCTTAACGAAAATCAAACTATCGCGTTCAACGTATCAGAGAACCCTACTGTAAAATTTTCAAGCTCCTATTTACAAAAATGTGGAAGCATTTTTGCCAGAAGACCGATCACGGGTGCGTGTCTGTTTGATTTTTTTTTCCCAGGGGTCTTCGTATCGACCAAGTGGTCCTAGAATGTTGCAAGAGGGCTCATTCTAATAGAAATTAAAAGTTCTAGTGTTAACAGTCCCACGCTCGTTTTTTCCCAAAGTCAACGGATCAAAATTTTGACATAGTCATTTTGTTCAGCATAGTCAAAAACCATTATAACTATGTCTTTGAGATGACTTACCCCCCCCCCATAGTTCTCGGGGGAGGAGCTGCGAGTTAAAAACTTTGTCCAGTGCTTACATAAAGTAATTTTTATTGGGAATTTTACAGAAGTTTTCAAGGGGTTTATTTTGGTTAGGGGGGATAGGGGAGGGGGCTATATGGGAGGATCTTTCTTTAAAGGAATTTGTCAAGGGGGCAGAGAAATTCAATGAAGGGGGCGCAGGATTTTCTAGCATAATGATTAAAAACAATGAAAAAATAAATAAGGTAAAAAGGTAGCATAAATGTTAGCCAGGTCAAGAGTGGCATGCTTAAAACACTTGCACTAATTCGGATATCTCATTATCAAACCAGTAAGTTTTTTAAGTGAACTTAATCCCCGAGATTTCGCAGTCTTTGGCAAAGGATTACAGGTCTTGACCTAGATAAAACTGTTATTGCTATATTATATATATATATATATATATATATATATATATATATATATATATATATATATATATATATATATATATATATATACATATATATATATATATATATATATATATATATATATATATATATATATATATATATATATATATATATATATATATATATTTATATATATATATATATATATATATACATATATATATATATATATATATATATATATATATATATATATATATATATATATATCATGAAAAGAGAAATCACCAATGCTACAGCACAAACACAAAAAAAAAGAAAAAAAAAAGAGAGAGACAGAAGGAGAAAAGGAAGACTGTTTTCCTAAATTAGTGATTAATATAGACCAGCACTTGAATGAGGCCTTAACCCTACTCATCCATACAATCACATAGGTAAAACAGCATGTCCCGGTCGTCATTTGTGTCCCGGTGTCCCAGTTTGTAATTTCTCTTTGAGTGTCCCGGTCGTCATTTATATTCCCTGTGTCCCGGTGTCCCGGTCGTCATTTGTGTCCCGGTGTCCCCGTCTGTAATTTCTATTCGAACAATCCCTGTGTCCCGGTCGTCATTTATATATCCCGCCTGTGCCCCCGGCGTCCCCGTTGTAGTTGTGTCCCTGTGTCCCGGTCGTCATTTATATTCCCTGTGTCCCGGTCGTGATTTGTGTCCGGGTGTCCCAGTCTGTAATTTCTCTTTGAGGTTCCCGGTCGTAACTTATATTCCCTCTGTCTCGGTCGTCATTTGTGTCCCGGTCTGTAATTTCTCTTTGAGTGTTTTTTCTTTTTAGTTTTTTTTTAGTTTTTTACCTTTTTTCTTTTTTCAGTTTTCTTTTTCTTCTTTATTTTTCAGCGTCACTATGAAGTACATATCGACGAACCTTTGTTTTTTTAACTTAAATCTGGTAGGCATTGTTTACAATTAAACATTTTTCCGTGAACAAATGTCTTAAATACCGTTAATGACGTCACCGTCAAAGCAAAAATGACGACAACTAATTTCATGACGTCAGTCAACACAGAAACATGACGTCACCTGATCCACAGACAGACAGACAACTTATTTTTATATATATAGAAGATATATATATATTGTTATGGATATTGTCAGCCTGTGCCAAGCCAGGATGAAGGAGGAGGGTTGGACGACCAACCTTTGCTACCTGTCCCTGTAAAAAAGCCCAAGCAACGGAAACGTCGATAAATGCCCGGATGAATTACCTTCCCCCCTGATAACAAACCCAGCACGCCCCCGGACACGATTATTGCCTGCGAAACAACCAACAAAAATCGGTTTCTGGAACGTGAGAACTATGAGTCAGTAATCAAAAACCGAGCAAGTTCTCAGAGAGATGAAGCAATATAATATTATCATCCTGGTCCTAAGCTAAATATGCTGGAAAGGTGTAGGCCAAGGAACACTAGATCTTTAATGTGTGCTGTTGTATCTCGGAGAGGACACCCATTATGAGGTAGGTGTATGACTTATGATGTCCCCTGCACCATACTGAACAATGCTCAAATGGACTCCAATAAACGAAAGTCTTTCGTTTGCACGATTAGCTACAACATACACTAAGCTTTCTGTCATTGTATGCTACGCTCCTACCAATGAGGTGGAATATTATATCAAAGATGGCTTCTAGGAAACCTTGCAAGCTGTCACCAAAGAAATTTCCAAACATAATATTCTATGTGTTGTTGTGGATCTGAATGCCAAAGTAGGAGCTGATCGCAAGTTCTGTCCGGAAGTCCTAGGACCGCCTGGACTAAGCCAGATTAACGAAAATTGTGCATTACTAGTAGAATTCACGCTAAGTAATGACCTTGTTGTTGGTGGGACACTCTTCGAGCATAAAAATTTCCACAAGTACACATGGACATCTCCAGACGGTTCAAAGCGAAACCAGATTGACCATTTCTTGATCGCCAGAGAGTGGCGTACAAGCTTGTTAGAGGTGCGTGGGTATAGAGGAGCAGACGCCCAGTCGGATAACATTCTTATGATCGCCCACATACAGATCAAACTACGTGCCCAAAAGAAGACACAGTAGGATCTGAAAAAACTGTACGACACGGACAAGCTACAGGTTCGAAAAATTCGCTGATATTTCTGTATATCTTTATGGAACAAATTTGATGCCTTGGCTGTTGAGGCAAATGACTCAGAAAGCGTAGAAGAGAAATGGGAGAAAATAAAAAGTGCATACACGACGATTGTCGAAGAAAAGCTATGTTTTCGAAAGAAACAAAAGGAAAGGTGGATCTCTGACGTAACATGGAAACTGATTGACGAACGAAAGGCACTCAAGCAATCCATACTCATAGATACTACAAGGAGTTCAGAGCTCGCAATAAAATAATTATACAAAGAAAAAGATAAAGAGATAAAAAAAGAGTGCAAGAAAGGACAAGAGACAGTTCCTTGAACAGAAAGCAGCTTTAGCTGAAAAAACTGCTAGGAAGGGTGACTCCAAGACTGTCTACCGATTGAAAAATGGGAGGGTAGGAAAAAGCAGCCGAATCCCGCTTGTCAAGGACGAAAATGGATCAATTATATCTGATCCAGAAAAATTGACGAGAGATGAGCTTCCAATTTCGACAAACTTTTGAACAGACCGAGAACTTGTGACGACGCAAACGTACCTGATATCCATTTATGTATTTAAACATCAATACAGATTCTCCGAGTGCTGAGGAGATCATGCATGCAGCAAAGGAGTTAAAAAATGGACGAGCCCCAGGTATTGATGGCATTCAAGCAGAAATGCTGAAGTAATCAATTAGTACCTGCAATTCCATTTGGCTCTCCCTCTTCACCAAAATATGGACCTTAGGGAAGGTCTCAAGAGATTGGAGCAGAGGCATTACAGTCAAACTTTTCAAAAAGGGAGACTTGATGAACGGCCATAACAGGAGAGGCATCAATCTTCTCCCTGTCTCATCCAAACTATTAGCCTCCGTCATTTTGCAGCGTCTACGGAAAGCACTAGACACAAGAAGAAGAGCAGCGTGGTTTCAGAACTGAGAGATCCTGTTCTGATCTAATATTTGTACTGAGAATGCTTGTCGAAGAATCAAAAGAATGGAACAAGAAGCCGTACCTCCTATTCATTGACTTCATTGAAAAGGCATTTGACTCAGTTGACAGAGATTGCTTGTGGAGAGCTTTGAAATTCCAAGGAACTCCCGAGAAAATAGTAGATATGATTATAGCGCTATATGAAGAATCGTAATTTTGCGTAAAGACCGAAAACGGTACAACCAGATTTTTCAAAATCATGTCTGGTGTTCGTCAAGGATGTGTACTTTTCCCCATGCTCTTTATAATTATAATGGATTATGCCCTGAGATTCACATCAGGCTACGGCATAAAAGTAAGCAACATGTAACTGTTCAATCTGGACTTTGCGGACGATGTTGTTCTTCTCGAAGAGTCTAAAGAACAGTTGCAGCAGCTACTGGACACTTATACTGAGAATCCAGAGCATGTTGGGCTAAAAAAAAAACATTGACAAATCGAAGAACATAGGCATCAAAACCTCGCCACTTGTTCTCCATTGCAAAAACAAGGATCTAGAACAAGTCCAGGAGTTCAAGTACCTGGGCAGCTGGATTAATTGTGATGGAGAGATCTCGACTGAGATTAAACGTAGAATTGGACTGCAGGTGCAGCTGCAGGTGCCTTCAATAGATTGAAGCCAATTCGTAGAAGTAATATATATTCAATGCGACTAAAGCTTCGACTCTTCAATAGCAATGTATTCTCAATTCTCCTTTACGCAAGTCAATGTTGGAAAATAAACACCCAGCTTGAAAAAAGGATCCTTGCATTTTGGAAATATGAGCCTCAGAAGAATGTTGAATACAAGCTGGCAACAAAAAAATTACAAAGGCAGAAATACACAGAAAAACAGATCAACCATCAGTCATTGATTTGCTGAAAAGAAGGCGGTGGACATACCTGGGACAGGTTCTTCGTATGGAAGAGAGCCGCTTTCCTCGAACACTCTATGAATGGAAGCCATGCGATAGAGGAAAGAGAGGCCACCCCAAAAATACATTGAGGTGAACATATGACCGAGATCTGAGGACGGCCAGCACCTCACTAATACCTGAATGGGAAGACGTCATAACTGCAGCACCAATGCGAGACAAATGGAGAGGCTTTTTCGACGCCCTATGTGCTACCGATGGCTCTGGAGGAACTAAGGTCTAAGGGTTAATATATATATATATATATATATATATATATATATATATATATATATATATATATATATATATATATATATATATATATATATATATATATATATATATAAATAAGTTGTCTGTCTTTCTGTCTGTCTGTCTGTCTGTCGAGTGACGTCATTTCATCATGTCGTCATGAAGTTTGTTGTCGTCATGTTTGTTATGACGATGACGTCATTAAAGGTATCTAAAAAAATCGTTCAAAGACAAATTTTTAATTGTAAGAAGATCGTGGACGGAAAAATGTTTAATTGTAAAATGGCTGAAGAACCTTACAATGGCAACAGCCGAGGAAGCTGCTCAAAGAGTCTATGCCAAAAAACTTGCGGCTGATAGAGAAAGTAAGAAAAGAAAGCGTGCCAAGGAATCACAAGAACAGCAAGAAAACAGGCTTGCGGCTGATAGAGAAAGTAAGAAAAGAAAGTGTGCTGAGGAATCACAAGAACAGGAAGAAAACAGGCTTGCGGCTAAAGAATGCAAAAACGCGCAGTTAGATGAAAATCCACCTGGACAAAGAGAGACAAAACGTATCAAAACTGAAAATGATAGCGATGATGACTGGGTTTGGGATTTTGACTTGGATAAGGTCATCAATGCCTATAGAGTTTAGCTAAAAAAAACAAAGGTTCGGCGATATGTGTTTCATAGTGACGCTGAAAAATAAAGAAGAAAAAGAAAACTGAAAAAAGAAAAAAGGTAAAAAACTAAAAAACAAAAACGAATGTATATACAGACCGGAACACTGGGACACAAATGACGACCGGGACACCAGGACACAGGGAATATATATAAATATAAGTTGTCTGTCTGTCTTTCTGTCTGTCGAGTGACGTCATGTTTGTCTGCATATGACGTCTGAATTAATTCATCATATACCAATTCAAAAACGAATGTATTCAAGCCGATGTAGCTGAGTTGGTAAGGCGTTATGTTCCAGGTTCTAGGTCCAAGAGGTTCCAGGTTCGAACCTTGGCTTAAAAAAGGTGAAAACTACAAAAAAACTAAAAACTAATAAAAAAACTAAAAAACTAAAAACTAAAAAATAAAAAAATGTAAAAACTAAAAAAAGTGAAAACTAAAAAGAACAAAAAATTAAAAAAAAGAAAAAAACTGAAAAATAAAGGAGAAAAAGAAAACTAAAAAAATATAAATAAAAAAAAACTAAAAAGGTAAAAAGTACAAAAAAACTAAAAAGAAAAAGAAAAAAAAATAATAAAGCTAAAAAAAGGTAAAATCCAAAAACAAAAACTAAAAAGAAAAAAAGAAAAAAAACTAAAAATTTATTTCATCATATACCAATTCAAAAACGAATGTATATACAAACCGGGACACCGGGACACAAATGACGACCGGGACACCGAGACATAGGGAATATATCTATAAAAATAAGTTGTCTGTCTGTCTGTCGAGTGACGTCGTGTTTTTCCGCATAACGTCTGAATTATTTCATCATATACCAATTCAAAAACGAATGTATTCAAGCCGATGTAGCTGATTTGGTAAGGCGTTATGTTCCAGGTTCTAGGTTCAAGAGGTTCCAGGCTCGAACCTTGGCTTAAAAAAGGTAAAAACTACAAAAAAAACTAAAAACTAATAAAAAACTAAAAAATCTAAAAAACTGAAAAAACTAAAAATATTTAAAAAAGGTAAAAAACTGAAAAAACTAAAAACTAAAAAGAAAAAAAAACTAAAAAAAGGAAAAAAACTGAAAAATAAAGGAGAAGAAGAAAACTAGAAAATATAAATAAAAAAACTAAACAAGGTAAATACTAAAAAAAACTAAAAAAAACGAAAAAAAAATAAAACAGCTAAAAAAGGTAAAACAAAAAAAATAAAAAGAAAAAAAGGAAAAAAACTAAAAATTTATTTCATCATATACCAGTCTAAAAACGAATGTATATACAGACCGGGACACCGGGACACAAATGACGACCGGGACACAGGGAATATAAATGACGACCGGGACACAGGGACACAACTACAATGGGAACACCGGGGGCACAGGGGGATATATAAATTACCATGGGGACACAAGGAATGTTCGATTAGCAATCACCATCAACAAAGCTCAAGGGCTATCATTAGAATCATGAGGTATAGATCTGAATACAGATTGTTTTCCCATGGACAATTATATGTTGCATGTTCAAGAATTGGTAAACCTGACAATCTATTTATATGCACAGACAATGGGACAGCCAAGAATGTTATACATTCGCAAGTTTTACGTAGTTAAAAATATATATATCTATCTATATTCACAGGTGCGACACAGGCACACAACTACAATGGCACGTAAATAAAATGGCACGTAACGACTTACGTGCGCGGGGGGGGGGGCTTGGGGGGCACGAAGCACCCCCGCAAACTAGGTGTTGGGGTGGCCAGAAGCGCTACCCCAACAGCTAGTATATATATATACATAATGAAAAGAGAAATCACCAGTGCAACAGCACAAACACATAAAAAAAAAGAAGAAAAGGAAGACTGTTTTCCTACATTAGCCATATATATATATATATATACATATATATATATATATATATATATATATATATATATATATATATATATATATATATATATATATATATATATATATATATATATATATATATATATATATATATATATATATATATATATATATATATATATATATATATATATATATATATATATATATATATATATATATATATCATTCAAGTGCTGGTCTATATTAGTCACTAATTTAGGAAAACAGTCTTCCTTTTATCCTTCTGTCTCTTTTTTTTTTTTTTTGTGTTTGTGCTGTTGCATTGGTGATGTCTCTTTTCATGATATATGTATATATGTATATATATATATATATATATATATATATATATATATATATATATATATATGTATGTATATATATATATGTATGTATATATATATATATATATATATATATATATATATATATATATATATATATATATATATATATATATATATATATATATATACATATATATATATATATAATATATGTATATATATATATATATATATATATATATATATATATATATATATATATATATATATATATATATATATATATATATATATATATATATATATACATATATATATATATATATATATATATATATATATATATTAGTAAATTATAAGGATGAAAACAACCATTATATACAACCCAGCGGATTTCCCTGGTGATTGTTGAAATACAATGTAAGCGTTTTTTTTTTGGTTAATAAATCCTTTCTCTCTCTCACTCTCTCTCTCTCTCTCTCTCTCTCTCTCTCTCTCAGTAAAATTTTTACCTTGGGTTGGCGTTAGCAGAAGTTGCAATTATATCATTCGGGCCAAAAAGTCTGCCATCAATAGCATTTTCAAATGCCCACCTCCTCTTCCTGCAATTTCCTGGATTCTCAATTGTTGAAATGGTTACCTTAATTGTGGTAGTGATTGGAGTAAAAGCCTGTATAACAGCAAAAATATCTGTTGGAACAACAGAATAACAAAGTGTTTTTGCAATTACTTCGGTTGTTATAGTTTGAACAAGTGCAAGAACGTTCCACAATCGGTCAGAAGGACTATTGATGGATGAGTCTAGAAATATATTAGCTCTTGTGGCAACAGCTGTAACAGCAAGGAATAGTATGATTGGTTTCGTCTGTAAGGAAATCATGCGTGAAAGATGGATATAGAAATAAAAATCTAATGTTAGCAGCTCATTTTTGTGGGTATTGAAAAGGCCTCTAATCATTATCTGGACATTTCTAAAACTACAATATTCCAAGAGCAGAGTGATACTTATTTTTAATTGTTTCAGTTCAGTCTCAGTTGCTGCCACCATAGCCAGAAGCATCTTCAGGTGAAAAATAAACCTTTCTGGAGAAATTACAAAATTTGATAACTTTTTTTTTACAAAGTTTATTTATGCTTACGAATATCCTTAAATAAATTATTGAATTCAAATATATATGGGAAAACCTTTGGTATTCTCTTCTAGTAAGGAAAGAGTTTTGCTGAAAACCCATTTGCAAGAAACTTACAGTCCTTCTCCTTGATTAGGGCTTCTTAAATGTTTTTCATTCGCCACCCCATTTACAATCCCTATTTTCCTAGCGACTCCATATAAATGTAAAACAACAATTTTATATACTTTACTACATAAAAAGCATATTACTATATAAAATACTTTAATACAAAAATTACTATATACTTTAGATGATTTATTTATTAGGTTTTAATATACATGTAAATATGAAACATTTTATTACCAGAAACAGACAAAAATTTAAAATTAAAGATTGCAAGAGAGTCGCAAAATTGTACTTATTGTAGTCACAAAAATTTTACGCCGTATTTTTCATCAAAATTGCACTTTTTTTGCAGTAACATAAATACAAGGGAAATCTGTGAATGTTTTACTCCATTCAAAAATATTTTCCCTTTGATTTTAAATTAAAATCAAAGGGAAAAATTAACTGAGATTGATATACTTTTTTTTATTGCATAAGAAATTAAACCTTCAGGAAATGATAGACAAGGTTAGTGTGTTTTAAAGCCAAATATACGGTCATGAACACTTTAAAATAACATAAACGAAAGGCACATATAACAGATCAGCGATCATCATAAAACACTCAAATGAACCAATACATTAACTGAATAACAGTACTTTATACCTGAAAACACAGTCATTGAAAAGAACATTCAAAACTTGGGAAAGTACATAATTAAAACATTACATTTACTTTAAACTGGGATCTATTTGTTTTTTATGTATTCTTTTATTGAAAAAAAAATCCAGATACCTTACTATTCTACAAATAAACTGAGGCAACGTACTATTTAAAGCACTTGGAAATATCATCTCATTTTTCCCAATATCCATTCCCTTATCGAGGAGAGCTCTTGGCACCAGCTTAAGCAATGCACTAAATAATTCTTTTAACTCTGCAAAGCGGGCAAGTATATATTTCTTTATCGGAACATCTTTCTTTAGAGTATCTTTTTAATCTTTAACTAATTGGCAGGCAGTTAGCTCTGAGCTGCCTCCACGACGTCAAATAACTACCTGGTACATTCAGCTTAAAGTAGAGCTCCTGCCCATAGACTACCTTAACATCCTGATTAAATAAAAAAACAAGTTTTTTTAACTGAAAGTAAGGAGCAACATTAAAAATTAAAACGAACAGAAAAAACCCCGTATATGAAAGAGGCTGCTCCTTCTTCAACGCCTTGCTCTTTGCACTAAAGTTTGACTCTTCCTCTCAACTCTACTTTTTAAAACAGTAAAAACTTTAGCGTAAAGAGCAGGGCGTTGAAGAAGGAGCAGCTCCTTTCATATACGGGGTAATTTCTGTTTGTTTTAAGTTTTAATGTAGCTACTTACTTTCAGTTAAAAAAAACTTGTTTTTTTATTAAATTTCTGAACGTTTTTTAGTTAATCCATGTTTTGATTTCGGCTCTCCGCATATGAATAATTAAAGCGAATTTGCATATTTATTTATTTAGCTAAATGGCTTTCCCATAGTTTTGATCGAATGATTTTGCGAAAAAAGGAGGGGAAGGAGGCCCAGTTGCTCCCCAATTTTTGGGTACTTAAAAAGGCAACTAGAACTATTAGTTTTTGCGAACGTTTTAATTAGTACAAGATATACGTAACTTACGAATTAGCTTACGTAACAAACTTCTATGTTCGTATGTTTTATGACGTATATGAGAAGGTTCGCCCACTCGTCCATACCTCATCAATAACTCTTTGCATTAAAGCTTAGATTTTGTCCTCTGAATCACAAAGGCCGTAGAATAAACAGTTGAAATTACTAAAAATCCTTTTGTTCTTCCTTACTTTCAGTTGGAAAAAAAACTCATTTTATTTAAATTTAATAACAATCACAAGCCGTAGACATACAATATTTTTGATTTATTCTCACATAAAAATCATAGTTATGAAGCTGCTTAAGGTAAAATTAAATATTTTGATTAGCCTGAAAATAACAGAGACAAATTATTGCTTATATCTGCCATTATTTAACAATATTCAAACTTCTGTTTAAAGAGCAAGGTATTGGCAAGGGGGTGAAATCCTCATACACGTAATATGAGGGAGGTTTTCCTCCTGTTCAATACCTCGCTTTTTACGCTAAAGTTCAAATTTTGTTCCAATTCTTTAAGAATGACCCTTGGGTAACATTAAATAAAAAAAAATAATTTTTTTTAGCTGAAAGTAAGGCAGGACATTAAAACTTAAAACGAACAGAAATTACTCCGTATATGAAATGGGTTATCCCCTCCGCAATCCCTCGTTCCTTACGATGAAGCTTTTAATTGTTTTAAAAAGCGGAATTGTGGCAAAGAGTCAAACCTTAGCGTAAAGAGCGAGGGATTGCGGAGGGGACAACCCATTTCATATACGGAGTAATTTCTGTTCGATTTAAGTTTTAATGTCGCTCCTTACTTTCAGCTAAAAAATTACTTTTTTTTATTTAATTTCTGAACGTTTTTGAATTAATGCATGTTTGGTTTTGGCTCTCCGCACATAAATTATTAAAATGAAATTTGTACATTAATTCTTTTTTTGGCTAAATGGCTTTCTCTTAGTTTTGATCAGACGATTTTGACAATTAAGGGGTGGAGAAGGAGGCCTAGTTGCCCTCCAATGTTTCGGTTACTTAAAAATGCAACTAGAACTTTTAATTTTTAACGAACGTTTTCATTAGTAAAAAACATACGTAACTTAAGAATTAACTTATGTAACAAACTTTCATAATCTTATATTTTTATTATGTATACGAGGGGGTTTGTACCCTCGTTAACACCTCGCTCTTTACACTAAGTCGTAAGTTTTGTCTCAATTCCTTAAGAATGACCCCTGAATCAGAAAGGCCGTAGAATAAATAGTTGAAATTACTAAAAATACTTTCAAACAGTTCGTGGTAACGAACTGTAGTAAGGAGCGATCCGGCTCAATAGTAACCAAAACTCTAAAGAATTGAATTTTGATATCAATAGCTACATCAAAAGAATCGCATTTTAATGCTTACTTTAAATATATCAGTTTCATCAAGTTTAGTCTTACCCATCAAAAGTTACGAGCCTGAGAAAATTTGGCTTATTTAGGAAAATAGGGGGAAACATCCCCTAAAAGTCATAAGATTTTAACGAAAATGACACCATCTGATTCAGCGTATCATAGAACCGTACTTCAGAAGTTTTAAGCTCATATCTACAAAAATGTGGAATTTTGTATTTTCTGCATGAAGACAAATCACGGGTGCGTGTTTATTTGTTTTTTTTTTGCTTTTTTTCTCTTTTCCCCAGGGGTCATCGTATTGACCGAATGGTCCTAGAATGTTGCAAGAGGGCTCATTCTAACGTAAATGAAAAGTTTTAGTCCCCTTTTTAAGTGACCAAAAAAATTGGAGTGCATCTAGGCCCCCTCCCACGCTCAATTTTTTCCCAAATTCAACGGATCAAAATTTTGAGATAGCCATTTTATTCAGCATAGTCGAAAATCATGATAACTATGTCTTTGGGGATGATTTACTCCCCCACAATCTCTGGGGGAGGGGCTGCAAGTTACAAACTTCGACCAGTGTTTACGTATAATAATGGTTATTGGGAAGTGTACAGACATTTTCAGGGGGATTTTTTGGTTTTAGGGGTAGGGTTGAGGGGCGGGGGCTATGTGGGAGGATCTTTCCTTGGAGAAATATGTCATGGGGGAAGAAAAATTCAATGAAAAGGGCGCAGGGCGCAGAACGAATCTGGTCACAATAGAAAAAAAGTCAAATACGGAGCTTAATATACAATGCTGGGTGTTCGGAGCCTCTCTATTATGGAGTATAATTTGAAAATAACACAACTATACGAGAAATAAAAAACATATATACCACAACCATAACTCAACTAACGAAAGAACTGCTAAGAGATAACACAACTATAAAGCGAAAACAGGTGAAAACTAACAGGAAAATAAACGAACTCAGAGATGGAAGGGGCCCAGAAAAAAAATATAATCCTTTTCGAATTTTGAGCCTAACTTCCGCAAAGGAGTAATAATGTCAGAAGCCCCGAAATACCAAATTATTTTCTTTCAAACAGTTCGTGGTAACGAACTGTAGTAAGGAGAGACCCGGCTCAATAGTAAACGGAACTCTAAATAATAGAATTTTGATGCTAAAATATACATCAAAAGAATCGGATTTTATGCTGATTTTAAATATATGAAAAAATTCCGCTAAAGCTTTTAATTGTTTTAAAAAGTAGAATTGTGGCAAAAAGTCCAACTTTAGCGTAAAGAGCGAGGGATTGCGGAGGGGACAACCCATTTCGTAATCGGAGTAATTTCTGTTCGTTTTAAGTTTTAATGTCGCTCCTTACTTTCAGTTAGAAAAACTATTTTTTTTATATAATAGCATAAAGAGCAAGGTATTTATCTCCTCCTAAATACCTCGCTCTTTATGCTAAAGTATTTTTAAACCCCTCATATGCGTAATAATCTCTGTTCAATTTAGGTTTCAATGCTACTCCTTCCTTTCATTTGAAAAAAATGTTTTCATGTTTATTTTTCATTGTTTTCTTATTGTAATGCTAGAAAATCCTGCGCCCTTTTTCATTGCTTTTTTATTCCCCCATGACAGATTCCTCCAAGGAAAGATTCCCCAACATAGCCCCCTCCCCTCAGCCCAACTCCCAAACAAAAACAAATCCTCCTGAAAACGTCTATACACTTCCCAATAACCATTAGTATACTATGTTGAACAAAATGGCTATCTCAACATTTTGATTCGTTGACTTTGGGAAAAAATTAGCGTGGGAGGGGGCCTAGATGCCCTCCAATTTTTTTGGTCACTTAAAAAGGGCACTAGAGCTTTTCATTTCCGTTAGAATGAGCCCTCTTGTGACATTCAAGGACCACTTGGTCGATGACCCCTGGAAAAAAAAAAAAAAAAAAAAAAAAACAAATAAACACGCACCCGTGATTTGTCTTCTGGCAAAAAATTAAAAATTCCACATTTTTGTAGATAGGAGCTTGAAACTTCTACAGTAGGGTTCTCTGATACACTGAATCTGATGGTGTCATTTACGGCAACTAGGGGGTGTTTCCCCCTATTTTCTTTAATAAGGCAAATTTTCTCAGGCTCGTAACTCTTGATGGGTAAAACTAAACTTGATGAAACTTATATATTTAAGATCAGCGTTAAAATGCGATTCTTTTGATGTAGCTATTGATATCAACATTCAATTTCTTAGAGTTTTGGTTACTATTGAGCCGGGTCGCTCCTTACTACAGTTCGTTACTACGAACTGTTTGAAAGCCTGTTTAATAACAGCAAATTGCTCTTTTGAAATTACTAAAAATACTTCAGCGTCAAGACCGAGGCATTGACAAGCGGACAAACCTTTTGATGTACATAATAATTGTTGTTCGCTTTAATTTTTAATGTTACTCCTTACTTTCAGTTGAAAAAACTTTTTTTTTAATATTTAATTTCTGATTGTTTTTTAAATATTGCTGGGAAATCTAGAGCCAAATTTATAGAAATTCTCTTTTCATATGGAAAATTCCTCCTCAGAGAGATCCTCCTGCGCAACTATCTCCCTCAAACACCCACCAGAAAAATCTCCCCTAAAATTCTGTTTACTTCCAAAAAACCAATGCAAGGCTATGTGTGAACAACGGGCAAAGTTTGTAATTTACTGCCTTTTCCCTGGGGACTCTGGGGAATTAAGTCGTCCTCAAAGACATAGTTACTAAATATTTCGACTATGCTGAATAAAATGGCTATCTCAAAATTTTGATCTGGTGGCTTTGAAAAAAATGTAAGGAGGAGGGTGGCTAGTTTCCCTCCAATTTTGGATTGCTTCCATAGGTCACTAGAAATTTTAATTTCCGTTTGAATGAGCCCTGTCACGAAATTCTAGGACCATTGGGTCGATACAATTACCCCTGAGAAAAGATTAAAAGAAAAAAACAACAAATAAACACGCATGCTTGATCATTTTTCTGGCAAAAACCACAAAATTCCACATTTGTACAGATAAAAGCTTGGAACTTCTATAGTAGGGTTCTCTGATACGCTGAATATAACAGTGTGATTTTCATTAAGATTCTATGCTTTCTAGGGGGCGCTTCTCTATTTTTTAAAATGAGGCAAATTTTCTCAGGCTCCTAACTTTTGATGGGTAGACTTGATGAAACTTATAAATTTAAAATCAGTATAAAAACACGATTTTCAAATGTATCTATTGGTATGAAAATTCCGTTTTTAGAGTTTCGGTTACTAGCAAGGTAACTCCTTACTTACATTTTGTTACCACGAACTGTTTGATAAGTTTCAGCTGAAAAACTTTGTTTGAAAATGAATGGCGGTAAAAATTTACTTTCGTCACAAGTTAAACTATGTTTTTGTCTAAACTATGAAATTATATTTTAAATACTAATTCCAGTCATCACTGGTGATTTCTGTATAGTAGGAAGTCAAAAGATAATTAAAAAAAAATCACGCTTCCATTAATGCTAATATGCAAGAGGGTTCACTCTCACTTTCGAGTTTAAATTAGCCAGCTGTTTCTGAACAATTGCAATAGTAGCTGTTGTAACATTGGCCTGTAACGAAATTTAAAAAAAAAGGAGTTTTTTTTATACGTAAATTACGTATATTTTTTACTAATGAAAATGTTCGTAAAACAATTAAAAGTACTAGTTGCCTTTTTAAGTAATCAAAATTTTCATTATATGAAAAGGGCTTTTCCTCCTCGACACCCCGCTCCTTGCGCTAAAGTTTGATTCTTTCTCACAACTCTACTTTTTGAAACAATAAAAAACTTTAGTGTAAAGAGCGGGGCGTTGAGGAAAAAAAGCCCCTTTCATATACGGAGTAATTTCTGTTCGTTTTAAGTTTTAATGTCGCTCCTTACTTTCATTTAAAAAAAAACTTGTTTTTTTATTTAATTTCTGGACGTTTTTTAATTCATGCATGTTATGATCTTGGCTCTCCGCACATAAATAATTAAAACGAAATTTGCATATTAATTTTCTGTTTGGCTAAATGGCTTTCTCATAGTTTTAATCGGAAGATTTTGAGAAAAAATGAGAGAGGGAGAAAGCCTAGCTGTCCTCTAATTTTTTGATTACTTAAAAAGGCAACTAGCACTTTTAATTGTTTTACGAACATTTTCATTAGTAAAAAATATACGTAATTTACGAATTAACTTACGTAAAGAACTTCTATATTCGTATATTTTTATTGCGTATATGAGGGAGTTCACCCCTCGTCGATACCTCACTCTTTACACTAAAGCTTAAATTCTGTCCCAACTCCTTAAGAATAACCCTTCAATCACAAAGGCCGTAGAATAAATAGTTGAAATTACTAAAAATACTTTCGCGTAAAGAGCGAGGTATTACGAGGAGGTAAACCCCTCATATCTGCAATAATTTCTCCTCGTTTTAAGTTTTAATGCTGCTCCTCACTTTCATTAGAAAAAACTTCTCATATTTATTTTTTCCTTTTTTTTAAATAATGAAAAAAAAATCCTGCGCCCCCTTCATTGAAAGTCTCTTCCCCCATTAGAAGTTTTTCCATGGAAAGATCCTCCCGCGTAACCTCTGCCCCCCACCTCTCACCCCAACTATCCCTCCCAAACCAAAAAAATCCCCATGAAATCGTCTGTACACTTCCCAGTAACCATTACTATATGTAAACACAGGTCAAAGTTTGTAACTTGCAACCCCTACCAGGGAGACTGCGGGTTAGTAAGTTGTCCCCAAGACATAGTTATTAGGTTTTTTGACTATGGCGAATAAGATGGCTATCTCAGAATTTTGACCCAGTGACTTTTGGGAAAATATGAGCGTGGGAGGGGGCCTAGGTGCTCTCCAATATTTTTGGTCACTGAAAAAGGGCACTAGAACTTTTAATTTTCGTTAGAATGAGCCCTCCTGCGATATTCTAGGACGACTCGGTCGATACGATCACCCCTGGAAAAAAAAAACAAACAAAAAAACAAATAAACACACATCCGTGATTTGTCTTCTGGCAAAAAATGTGAAATTCCACATTTCTGTAGATAGGAGCTTGAAACTTCTACCATAAGGTTCTTTAATACGCTGAATCTGATGGTGTGATTTCCCTGTGAGGGTGCAATCCAAGGGTGTTTCCCTCTATTTTCTAAATGGGGCAAATTTTCTCAGGCTCGTAACTTTTGATAGGTCAGACTAATCTTGATGAAAGTTATATATTTGAAATCAGCATTAAAATGCAATTTTTTTATTTAGCTATTGGTATCAAAATTTCATTTTTTAGAGTTTTGGTTACTATTGAGCCGGGTCGCTTCTTACTACAGTTCGTCACCACGAACGGTTTGATTTGAACCGGCGAATCAGAGCGATTAGTTAAATTTTACGAAAGGTAGGCAGCGCAACGTCAGATTTTGTTTACAGGTAACATTGTCTATAGAGCGAAGCGTAATAGTCCATGAGCCCCGCGGGCAGCGGGGCGAGGTCTGATTGGTTAAGCCTTGTTTGTTATTGTCATGATCTTTCATCATTGCAACCCTATTTTTCCCAGAAATTGCGGTTAGTCAAGGGCAAGTTTCTGGCAAGTTCGATGGAGGATATTTTTTTTTTTTTTGTGACTTTTTTTCATGAATTACTACACATAGCTAGATTCTGATAACTGCATATTGTTTTTATGTCATTATTAATTCATCTTGCCCAAGCCCAACATTACCCTTGGCTTCAAAACCCTGCCCACTTAACACATTTTAGTCTTGTTGGGGAGGATTCTAGAAAGCTGAGAAACAGATGTGTTTCTGTAATCAAACAGTTCGTGGTAACGAACTGTAGTAAGGAGTTGTCAATATGCGATCATGAGAATCTTGCTATATGCAGTAATACTTATTTTCGAAACCTTGTGACGAAAGTAAAGCTTTACCATGAATGGCTATAAACGTTAAAACTGCAGGCTAGCCTTATTGCCTGTTTTTCCTAGGGTAAAATTTGCCCTCAGAATCCCTCTGCGTTGGTTCTACCTCAATCTAATATGACCTAGCAGGCACCTTGGGCTGTTACACAGGGAGCTAGTCTAGAGACAGGAAATATTATGGGTATAGTCGAACAGAAGAAAAACACTTACAGGGATAATATCTTAAATGCACAATATCAAACTTTTAGTTACCTTCTTCGTCAAGGTATATGTAACTCAGTACGGAGGGTTTTACCCTAAGAGAATATAGGTGTATATCTCATTAGCTCAACCTTAGCATGTAACAATGAAAAATGAAAGCACAATAACCCAATTACGACACCTGCCATTACATTAAACTTTTTGATTTAGTTTTTAAATCAGACTAAAACAAATAATAAAAATCCTATTTTGATTGCTTCCAAAGAACTGCCTCTTTGCAGTTCACTAACCAATCGTGGACGAGCGTTGAACACAAGGAACCAAAATAAATTAATGTCTTTTCTTATTACCGCACCAAATAGCCGGAAAGTGATTATTGAGGATTCTGTCTACTTCCTATTTACTGAGTAAATATCAGAAGATGCAGGCCAACTTTCAGCAGAGAAAGGTTAAGAGCTTATAGTCAGAGCGCCAGATTCTGTATCTGGCTTAGTTCGATTAGTACCCATGCCGGAAGGTAAAAAAATGTGAAGGGTGGATCCCCAGGAAGTCGACCATGCTGATGACGAATATCGTAAGGCGCATGCTCGCCGTTGGGGCGTTTCCAAGATATAGCCCAAAAACACCAAATTTAGTCTATAATGGGGTTCGATGATTCTAAATTTTTGTAGAGATAAGGTTGGTCAAATCCAGCGTACTCTTACATCAATAGAAAGAAGAGATTTGGGGTAACACGAATATGATTTTTGTTTATAAAAAAAAAATGAAAAATAGTCCACTTTTTACTGCAGTTTTAAAAAAAAGTTAGATTTTTGTCAGCAAATTTCTAACAGAAAAGCTAAAAACTCGAAATTTTTTCAAGATAAAGTATTTTTTCTTAAATTAAAAAAGAAAGCCCGTTTAATTCCGAACACATTGAGCTAAGAAAAAAGTTTTATTATATCCGGGGAGTCGGCAACTTTTTTTTAGCGAGTGTACCCGATAGTATGAATTTTGTTTAGTAACCTGCTACCTAACGGGAAGTTGATTGATAAGCTAAGCAGAAGAAATTGATAAGCAGAAGATGAAAAAAAGTGAGTCAGGTAGGCCAAGATAAGAAAAAAACAAAAAAAAACAGTTACTTCAGGTTGATTCAACATGTGATTTTGACGCAAATACTGATTTGCTGATGGATGATAATGAAGAATATGACACAAATTTGGAAGATCAAAAAACAATTTTTAAAGAAATAGAAAGCACTTTTGGTGTTGCAAAGTTGGCTGGCTAAAGGAGTGTAAATTTTGTTTTGCAGAAGTAAGAGATTTAATGAAAGTAATTTACAAAATTAAATATCACAAGAAACTAGGTGATACTGACTAATTTAGATTTATAAGGACTGATAAAAGGCATGTTACATTGATCAATCAGATTTAGTATTGGAGCTTCAAGTTCTAGTGAAAATGCTTGTCAAATGGAAAATCTGTGATCTGAAATTGATTTGTCAATATTTAATCTAATATCTTGCTTTTCCTTCATGAAGCACTAAACAACCATGCAACAGGCGAAAAATCTCTGCGAACGTTCACGGCGCTAAGTAAAGCTGTCGGATGTGACGATACGGTGGTCACGCAAGATCTTTTCATTTATCAGCTAGCACAGGGAGCGAAAATTAAATACCCGGATGACTTCAAAAACATAATTCTGAGGATGGGAGGCTTCCACCTCCAGCTCAACTAACTCAAGGCAGTTGGTAAGATAATGGTCAGCTCCAGACTCAAAGAGATTATAGATCAGGCAAGGCTGCTGCTACCTGGTACATGCGAAAAGGTATTTCAAGGGAAAGCCTACTACCAAGATATCAATTCCTACTGCATACTGTACGAGGTCTTGCTAGCCCTCTACTGGGAGTCCTTGGAAGAGTATTACTTCGAGGCACAAGAAGACTTATCCCGTCTGAACCAGCTGGGTAGTGCCATTGAGTTATTCAGGACTTCATTGGCAAACGGTGCTAACGGGCGAATTGCACTTCAGAAGGCAAACGATACCTTAATCACTTTGGCCCCCATAATGAATGCCTTCGAAACCCTTCGGAATGCGTCACTCACGTTTGCTTTCTGGCGTTAGTTCCTCGAAATACTTGAAATAGCGATGCAATTCAATCATGCTGAACGAGACTGTGACTGGGAGTCTCATTTGAGAGCAACTGCTCGGATGTTGCCATACTTGGTGGTGGCTGACCTTCCTCAGCATACAAGATGTCTCATACAGTACCTATACGACATGCGACGTTTACCACAAATCTTTTCTGATGTACACAGAAGGCTCATGAAAGGATACTTCGCAGTGAATAGAACGCAAAACAGGCTTACAGCCACCTGTTCTGATAAGATATTGGAACGTACAGTGAACAAGGATGCAAAGACGACGGCCGGAATAATAGGAGAACAAATGAATGAGAGACAGACTGAAGCTTGGATTCTTACCTTACCGGTTTCCGCTGCCATCAGCAATGGTTTCCTGCATATAGTCAACGTATCCACAGAGAATTTGAAATATCACGAAGACAATCACTCGACGACGACGCGATTACAATTTTCACGAGATAGAGTTCTAGACATTTTCACTACATGTGGCGATCGGTTCAGCAGAGTGGACTTCGACCTAGTGAATATTGTGACGTCAGAAGTTGTGGACGATGAGAAGATTGTTTCTGATATTACTTGCGTAGCCACAAAAGGAAAAGAGGCGGTTGAGGACTTTCTGTGCAACAGGAAAGACAATGTGAAAGGAGAAAGCCGTTGCAAAGATCCTCACAAAAGAGATTCTTCTTTTTCCTCCATCCATTTTTGAACATCTTCCGCAACAATCAACCAAGACATCCTCTGGCTGAAAAATGAGGGCGGGGAACAAAGCTGTACTGTTGAACTGGCTGAGAAAAAAAGGAGGACTTTCATCTTTGCCGGCCACTGTGAAATCCGAAGAAACAACATCAGCTACAGTACTCATCATTTACCTAATGTCCAAGATAAGGTCATATCGGCATGCCAGGTTTGAAACAGTGAAATCCTTCGCAGAAAGATCGCTTCTATCATTGCAGAATTATCTTCCAGTGGGTATTCCTGAAGTACACATTGTCGCATATCGGTACAACAGGCTGTTTGGGAAGCTCACGGACACCGGAGAGTTGATCTCCTTGAAATCAGCATGCAGACTCCGATGAGTGAAAGGAAAAAACCTCCAGATTTCCGCTCTTGGCACAATTGAAGAATGGTATGCCGTACTTGCAAGCTCAGCGTTTAAATGCCGGCTCTTCAAAATTTTGTGTGAAACATGGGAGCAGATGAGTGACCAGCTTCTGAATGCACTCAACCTTTTTCTCTCTGGTGGGTTCAAGGAGAGATTCAAAGTGGTCAAGCGTGGCTGCAGTCCAACTTTACCAGAACACTGTTACTACGAGGAATGCTTGTCTTCCAGCCACGAAGAGGTTGACCAACCCCTTATGACACATGTCAAGTACGCTAGCCGTTACGCTTGTAGAATCGTAGGATCGTTGTGGATGCCAACGACACAGACGTGGCAGTAGCCTGTGTTCATTTTTTTGAAGAGTTTCAAGCTGAAGGACTGAGCGAACTTTTCTTGAAGTTCCCAACTAACATTATCCCAGTACACGAGCCGGCTGATTGAGTCCACTTGTCCAAAGAGGAGCAGATTATGTTACCGTTCGTGCACTGTCTGCCAGGTTGTGACACAACACACTTTTTCTTCACATTTTTCAGTCTTCACATTTTTCACATTTTTCTTCACACTTTTTTCAGCGTCGGGAAAGCTTCTTTCTTAAACATCGCGGTGTCTCCAACTTATGCCTCAAAAATGGCGTCTGTGACGGAGCAGATCAAGGATGCAGAAGGAAAGCTTTCAGTCGACGCGTTTAGAGAATTTTACGACCTATCAAAATTCCTGATCATTGTAAACAATACGGTAAACAGGCCGGATTCAATTCACTGGCCAGTTTAAGGGCTTATTTTCGGTGCCAAAAACAAGATTTGAAAAGACTTCCACCTTCTGACAACACCTTCGAGCCATGCACACGTAGAGCCTTATTCGCTACATAGATAATCTTGTCGTTAGTACAAGCTCGGTCGAGCATTCCAGATCCACTTCTGGAATGCGAATGAAGGGAGAGTAGATGCGGTCGTCTCAAACTGTAAAGAAGCATCAAGCCTGGAATCTTACTGCAGAATCAAAAGTGGATGATGCAGGAAAGACTGTAGCTGCTCAAAAATGAAAGGATGCTGCAGCTTCTGCTCCTGTCGCGGAACGAGGAGGGCATGCAGGGAGTCTGACCTTGCCCCATCTGACTTCACAAAAGAAAAAATGAGGAATATTTGTGAAAGTTCTATTTGATACCTTTTACTTTTAATTACAACAGGTCCCTAATCAGTTACTATTACCTAATTTTACGGGCAGGCCGAGTAAGAAAACTCCAATGCGCCGATTGAATCCATCTGTGAAGCAGAATTCTTTTATGTAGTAAATAGCTCAGTCATACTACTGGCAAATCAGGTCCCTAAAAAGTAATTGCAGACGCCTTTGTCCAGAAAACATATTCGTCCATTCTAAAAAAAAAAAAAAAAAAAAAAAAAAAAAAAAAAAAAAAAAAAAAAAAAAAAAAAAAAAAAAAACACTTTTTTTAGTCTACATTTTTTTAAAATCTATTATTATTTTTAAATAAAAGTTAAAATTTTTAAACATTTAGGAAGTTTGAAGTATTCCTACCCTTTGAAGAAAAAAAAAATATGTCCCTTTTCACGATACGGCTAGTGATCATTTCAGTTACACTACAAAAAAAAAAAAAATCGCAGACCTTTTAAAAAAAATAGTTTATATGTTTTTAGCTCAAATTGTATGGAATTCAATGCACGTTCTTTTCGAATAGGAAAGAAAAATTATTACCTTGAAGAAATTTCGAGCTTTTAGCCTTTCTTTGAGATATTTGTTGAATTTTAATAGTGTTTTTTTTTAATTTAAAAATCATATTCTTGTAGATCTATATCTCTTCTTTCGATTGATATAACATTACGCCACATTGCTCATCCCGATAAGTCGCAAAAAAATCCTGAGTCATCACACTTAGTTATAGGCTAAATTTTGCGTTTTTGGCCTATATCTCAGAAACGCCCCAACGGCGAACATGCACTACCTACGATATTCGTTTTCAACATGGTCGACTACCCTAGGATCCGTCCTCAGTATTTTTGTACCTTCCTGCATGGGTGGGTGCACGATACAGAATCTGGCGCTCAGACTATTAAGGAGAAACTTTTTGCTTTCAAGTGGAATTACTTGCGTTTGTGGGAGGATCAATATTGTACTCTAAGAGTTGTCTATTTCATCAAGGGCGCCGGTAGAAAATTTTCCATGGGGAGGGGAGACGCCAAAATAGCAGTGGTGGTAGAGGACAGGGAATATCGCTCAGAATATTTTTTTCGTAGAAGAAGTTTATTTTTAAGTACTTTTAGGGAAAAACTCAAATAAAAAAAAAATAAAATTGCATACAAAATGAAACAAAATACAGGAAATTTAAACGTCAAGGATTCCTGGCAAAGGGAACTTTGCCAAAATTACAAAAAGACTTATTGCTTCCGTATATTATAACACTTGTAGACTTGTCTTTATGCAATTTCCTATGCCTTAGAATAGTTTACAGAAGAACTAGAGATACTCACAAATCCTCCTGCCTGCATGTAAGTAAGAGGCGACCCGGCTTGATAGTAACCGAACTCTAAAAAACGGAATTTTGATACCATTAAACGCATCAAAAGAATTGGCTTATTATGCTGATTTCAAATATATAAGTTTCATTAAGTTAAGTCATACCCATCAAAAGCTACAAGCCTGAGAGAAATTGTCTGACGTTTGAAAAAAGTAGTAAAAACTCTCTCAAAGTTTCTGTGTATCCGATTCAGCGTATCAAAGAACCCTACTGTAGAGGTTCCATGCTCATATCTACAAAATTAATTTTTGCCAGAAGTAACATCACGGATAAGGGTTTATTTGTTTTTCCCCCAGGGATGATCGTATCAACCCAGTGGGCCTTGAAGTTCGTTGCAGGGTTCATTCTAACACAAATGAAAAGCTTTTGTGTCATTTTTCAGTGACCAAAAAATTAAAGGGCATCTAAGCCCCATTCCACGTTACTTTTTCCCCGAATGATCCAATTGAAATTTCGAGCAAGTTTTTTTGTTCATTATACTCGAAAGGCTCAATAACTATGTCTTTGGAGATAAAATGACCCCCTACAACCCCTGGGGAAAAGTTTTTAAGCTATAAAATTTGCCCATTGTTTTATTGGGAAATATGCATACATTTTTCGCGTGGGTAGGGGGCTGAATATTCTGCTGGGAGGTCACACAAGAGTAATTTTCCATGTAATGGGAAGTTTCCAGGTGGTGAACTATTCAAAGGAAATTTTACACTGGGTGAATTTGCCAGAATTCCTACACAATTTTTTTTTTTATATGTCTTTCTTTTTCTGCTTTCTCTTTATCGATTCCATTTTCGCATGTGAAGACGTTAAATGTAATTGTCTGGGGTAAATCTTCCCCAGGATTGAATTGTCCAGAGGATATGAACTTGGGGCATTTTTCCTTGGAGGTGAAGCCAGGTTTCCTGGCGTTATTTAAAAAACGATCAGAAATTAAATAAATAAACAAACAATTTTTTTCAACTGAATGACAGGACCAACATTAAAACTAACATAAATTAATTTTTATGTGAGGGGGTATCCCCCTCCTCAACACCTCGCTCTTTCCACAATTCTCTCCCAATTCTGTAAAAACGGCTCATAAAACAAAAGGGTCGTTTAATTAAAACAATGACTAACTTCTTTAAAGTACCAAAAAACTATAGCGTTAAGAGCAAGGTGATGAGAAGGGGGCAAGTCTGCTCATATGCCTAACAATTTCTGTTTGTTTGAAATTTCAGTGTTGCTCCTTACTTTCAGTTGAATTTTTTTTTTTTTTATTTAATGAAGCTTAGAGACAAACTTTTTTCTAAAAGTATATTAATTAAAGTAAAATTACTTAAAAATGAAAAAAAAAGGTCATTAGAGAAATTAAAAAAGCAATAGCCTACTTGAAAAAACTAGGATATAAACTCCCAGCTTTCAGTGGTGTTGTGCAATGCGAAAGGGTTGGATGGATATTTTTTTTTTACAATATCAACAGATTTGAACTTTGTTATCAAATACTAAAATATTTAATGCATTTAGATTCTGTGTTTATAAAAAGTAACGCATTATCAAAGTAGTTTGTTCAAATCAAAAAATTCAAACTAAGATTCAGAAATTCAAATAATTTTTTTTATTCAATATTATTAACCTAATTTTGAGATACAAAAACCAATATATTCGATACTTTTATGGTTCATAGTTGTAAAAAATTAAGTCTTTTTCAAAGTGACAACTAGATATTTACAATCACTCCTGAAAATATATAAATAATAATAAAACACAGAAAACGTATCCGTCCAGGGGAAAATACAGAAATTCCCAAACTTCCGTTTGGGTGAAACATTTCTGATTATAGTGGCTTCATATATCAGCTCCTGGGTATTCATATAATACAAGCAAAAGTTGACGGCGTAGTTTTACCGAAAACGCTCCTTATTAATTTGCTTTACTCTCGTTTTCTGAAATTATACGAACTTTCTTGTGTGCTAATAACTGCACTAATTACTAGTAAACAAACATATATTTAGGATCACCATAAAAAGCTGACTCTGATTGAATGTTATCAATTTTTAGGCTTTTATACTTTTGTTATTGACAAGGATCGTTAGTTACCTACCATTCACAACTTTGATGATTTTGATAGATTTTTTTTTTCTTTTTTTTATGCTACTCCAACCAAATCATAAAGAAAAATGCTTGTGGAAAACGGGAAAGGGCTCACTCAGTCACCAATTAGAACTTATATTTTCGTTATTAAGGGTTAAAATCTGTTTGGAGGCACCCAACAATGGGGAAACACACATTTTTTCCTTGTTTTTTTTTTCCTATTCTGCTCTCTTCACTTTGGTTTCATTATAATTACTCTATAATTCCAAATTTTTAGTGGGGCCATGACCCCCCAGCTGGTGCCCATTTATTTTTACACGGTGTGAAATCTGTTTAGCTTTAATTGATCGAGAGTGTTAATGTTTTCGTTTGTTTTCTGATTGTTATTTAAGAGTATTTCTACTGCTAAAAGAACATTTTTTTTTTCTTGGGGTGGGTTCATGAGCAGAAATCTGGGGCCATAGAGTACTTACGAGAAAAAAAACAGTAGAGTCGAAAATACCATGGAAAAATGTGTGTTGGTCCGTGGCCAGCTGCCTGCCAATAGGTTTTGACCCTTCTTAGAAGCAAAACGAGTTCGATTTTGTGATTTAATGGCCCTTAAGTGTTTTTTACACGACAAAGTAGGAGGAAAAAAAAAATCAAATTCTTCAAAGTATATCAAAAGGTATATAACGATCCTTGTCAATAAAAAAAAGGAAATTAACCTAGGAATTGATAACAGTAATTCGAAGAATCAGCCTTTTGGGGAATCCAAACATGTATCTGTTTCGAATTTGAAATTAAAAATCCTATATTATTAGTAAATAAAATAGTTCACATAGTTACAGAAAAAGAATAAGAACATCCAAAAGAGGGTTAATCACGAATAAATACATCGGATTTTTTTCCAAAATCTAATAATCTGGTTTGAATATGAGTTTCCTTTATTCTAGACCCTTCCCCCAAAATAAATTATCTGCGCGGCCCTTGGGTGTGTTTACTGTCTCCAAGAAAGGTCTAACTTTTCAGAATCAACCAAAGGAAATATCAATATAAAATATCAGATGTAATATATCAAAGGAAAAATTCAATTGAAATATCAAATATAAAAAAAAAAAATCAATAAAAGGAGGTTTGACCCTTTCTCACGACTATAATTTTTAAAACAATAAAAAAAAACTTTAGTATAAAGAGTGGGGCGTTGAGGAGAGAAAAGCCCTCTTTCATATACGGAGTAATTACTGTTTGTTTTAAGCTTAAATGCCGCTCCTTACTTGAAGTTGAAAAAGTTTTTTGTTTTATTTAATTCTGTAAAAATCAGCTTTTCCAGCAATCAACTTTGATGTGAGACTATATTAAAAGAGCCGTCTCCTCTTAAGCGCCCTGCTCTTTACGCAAAACTCTCTTATTGTTTTTAGTAGTTGTTTAGTAGCGTTGTGAGAAAGAGTCAAACTTTAGCATAAAGAGTGCGGTGTTGAAGAAGGGACAGTCCCTTTTATATACGGAATAATTTCTGTTTGTTTTAAGTTTTAATCTCGCTCCTTACTTTCAGTTGAAAAAACTTGTTTTTTTCATTTAATTTCTGAACGTTTTGAATTGATGCATGTTTTGATTTGAACTCTCCGCACATGAATGATTAAAACCAAATTTACATTTTAATTTTGTTTTGGCTAAATGGCTTTCTCATGGTTTTGATAGAAAAGTTTTGAGAAAAAAGAGGTTTTGGAAGAGGCCTAGTTGCCCTCCAATTTTTTTTTTTTTTTATTTAAAAAGACAACTAGAACTTTTAATTTTTTATGAACTTTGAAGAATTTACGAAGAATAACCCCTAAATCACAGAGATCGTAGAATAAATCATTAAAATTACAAGAAATGCTCTAGCGTAAAGAGCGAGGTATTTAGGAGGAGATGAACCTTCTCGTATGCGTAATGATTTCTGTTCGTTTTAAGTTTTAATTAAATAAAAAAAACTAGTTTTTTTAAATGAAAGTAAGGAGCGACATTAAAACTTAAAACGAACAGAAATTACTCCGTATATGAAAGGGGCTTTTCCTCCTCGACACCCCGCTCCTTACGCTAAAGTTTTTTATTGTTTTAAAAAGTAGAGTTGCGAGAAAGAATCAAACTTTAGCGCAAGGAGCGGGGTGTCGAGGAGGAAAAGCCCCTTTCATATACGGAATAATTTCTGTTCGTTTTAAGTTTTAATGTCGCTCCTTACTTTCATTTAAAAAAACTTGTTATTTTTATTTAATTTCTGAAAGTTTTGAATTAATGCATGTCTGATTTTGGCTCTCCGTACATAAATTACTAAAATGAAATTGGCATATTAATTCTTTTTTTGGCTAAATGGCTTTCTCTTAGTTTTGATCAGACGATTTTGAGAAATAAGGGGTGGGGAAGGAGGTGTAGTTGCCCTCCAATTTTTCGGTTACTCAAAAAGGCAACTAGATCTTTTAATTTTTAACGAACGTTTTTATTAGTAAAAAAAACGTAACTTAAGAATTAACTTACGTAACAAACGTACATAACTTACGTAACTTAAGTTACGTTTTATCCCAATTCTTTAAGAATGACCCCTGAATCAGAAAGGCCGTAGAATAAATAGTTGAAATTATTTAAAAATTGTTTAGCATAAAGAGCGAAGTATTTATCTCCTCCTAAATACCTCGCTCTTTATGCTAAAGTATTTTTAGAACCCTTCATATGCGTAATAATCTCTGTTCGTTTTAAGTTTTAATACTTCTCCTTACTTTTAATTGAAAAAACTTTTTCATGTTTATATTTTCGTTGTTTTTTTTATAGTAATGCTAGAAAGTCCTGCGCCCTTTTCATTGAATTTCTCTTCCTCCTTGAAATACTCCTCCAAGGAAAGATCCTCCCATATAGCCCCCTCCCCTGAAACCCACACCCAAACCAAAAAAAATCCCCCTGATAACGTTGGTACACTTCCCAGTAACCATTACTGTATGTAAACATTGGTCAAAGTTTGTAACTTGCAGCCCCTCCCCCAGGGACTGTGGGGGGTAAGTCATCCCCAAAGACATAGATATTATGGTTTTCGAATATGTGGAACAAAATGGCTATCTCAAAATTTTGATCCTTTGACTTTGGGAAAAAAATGAACGTGGGAGGGGGCCTAGGTACCCTCCAATTTTTTTGGTCACTTAAAAAGGGCACTAGAAATTTTCATTTCCGTTAGAATGAGCCCTCTTGCAACACTCTAGGACCACTTGGTCGATACGATGACCCTTGGGGGGAAAAAAGCATACAAACAAATAAACAAATAAACACGCACCCGTGATTTGTCTTCTGGCAAAAAATACGAAATTCCACATTTTTGTAGATTGGACCTTGGAATTTTTGTATAGGGTTCTCTGATACGCTGAATGCGATGGTGTAATTTTCGTTAAGATCCCATGACTTTTAGGGGGTGTTACCCCCTATTTTCCAGAATAAGGCAAATTATCTCAGGCTCGTAGCTTTTGATGACAAAGACTAAATTTGATGAAATTTATATATTTAAAATCAGCATAAAAATCCGATTCTTTTGATATAGCTTTTAGTATCGAAATTCCGTTTTTTAGAGTTTCGTTTACTATTGAGCCGGGGCGCTCCGTACTACAGTTCGTTACCACGAACTGTTTGATGCTGCTCCTTACATCCAGTTGAAAACACCTTTTCATATTTATTTTTTCCTTGTTTTGCTTAAAGAATGCTAGAAAATCCAGCACCCCCTTCGTGGAATTCTCCTTCCCCAAGATAAATTCTCCATGGAAATATCATCCCAAGTAACCCCCTCCCTCGAACCAGAAAAAATCCCCCTGAAAACGTCCGTAAACTTCCCACTATTACTATATCTAAACAATGGTCAACGTTTGTAACTTGCAGCCCCTCTCCTGGGATCTTTGGGGGATTAAGTTGTCCCCAAAGACATAGTTATTAGATTTTTTGACTATGCTGAAGAAAATGGCTATCTCAAAATATTAATTCGTTGACTTTGGGAAAAATATAGCGTGGGAGGGGGCCCATGTGCTCTCCAGTTTTTTGGGCTCTAGGACTTATAATTTCCGTTAGAATGAGCCCTTTCTTGACATTCTTGGTCCACTGGGTCGATACGATCACCCTTGGGGGAAAAAAAAATAAATAAACACGCACCCATGATTAGTCTTCTGGTAAAAAATACAAAACTCCACATTTTGTAGATAGGAGCTTAAAAATTCTAAAGAAGAGTTTTCTGACATGCTAAATGGGATGGTGTGATTTGTGTTAAGATACTATGACGTTTAAGGGGTGTCTCATCCTATTTTCCAAAAAAGGCAAATATTTTCAGGCTCTTAACTTTTGATAGGAAAAAATAAATTTGATGAAACTTATATATTTAAAATCAGCAGAAAAGTCCGATTCTTTTGATGTATATAATAGTGTCAAAATTCCTATTTTAGAGTTTTGGTTACTATTGAGCCGGGTCGCTCCTTACTTCAGTTCGTTACCACGAACTGTTTGAATGGTTAAGGAACCGGAAGTTTGGCCATATTACATAACTGAGCCTACGGACGTCCTTATTCTGAATAAATAATTTACAGAATGTGTAGAAGCCAAGCTTTTCCGATCCTGGGACTAGAAGTGCAGGAGCTCTTCCAGCTGATGGGGGGAGGGGTGGAGATATACCAAATGGTTAAAAAGTAAAGATAGCTTTTACTAAGGTTGTCAGCAATGAATTGATGCAGACGATAGTAGTTTACTGTAAGCACTTTCGGGTGGGAGATGGTGAGTTTAATTAGCTCGAATTCTTTGCCAGCTTTACCGTTAATATCAAAGTGCATTCCCCCCTTACACTTCCATCAACTCCTGCGCCCATCATAGGAAAAAAAAATTCGCCAAATTTACGCACTATTTCAACTGGCCAGTGCATCGCATCATTCAGTTGCATGTAATTTGAAAATGACATTTTAGCAAATCAAAAAGTACATCCTTTAAATTATCATTGTTGAAACCTTATACAGAAAAATTTTAAGCCCCCTCCCAATCGAACAGAAAAAAAGTCACTTTCTTTCATGGTTAGCAGTGATATGCCCTCCTATTTATTTATTTTTTTGTCGCCATTGTGGTAATTAAATAGATTAAAGAGCAGTTTATGGACTCATAAAAGATAATTCGTATATGTTATCTTTTTTTATATATTAAACTCGATTCATCATAAATTGTCACATGATACATAAAAGCGCAATTCGGGTGTTATTTCTTGAATTAAAAGGCTGGGCCGGATACATGGGCACCATAGAAATCTAACTATTGGCCCATTTATTAACAATATTTTAAATTTAATTGCTCTTTATAAATTTAACTTTATCAGGCAATGATAAAGTGGCACATGGCACCCAAAAAATACTCTTCGAGTTGTTTTTTCATTTTTACAATGAAAAATAACAAAGAAGCATGCGGCCCAATATAAAAATTATGCGGACCACTTCCCCCCCCTCACCCCTGCAAAAACTTTCTTCAAGGAGGATCCCCATGCAAATTTTACATGCATTTGAAATAGCAACAGTATTTTTAATTTAAGGTATTCGAAAAAAGTATGTGAATTATTAAAGTTACTCGCTGAGCAATGTTTGATTAATAATAAATATTGACGAAGACCACACCGCCTTTCCGTCATAAACAACAAGCAGAACAATAGGGAATTTTTTTTATATGAGACAGTGGAACCCAACTTTAAATGAATATTTCAACCCTATATCTAAGGGCCGTCTTCAGCTAAACAAATGAAAAAAAAACGAAGATAAGAGAACTCACATTAAAATACAATCTTTAAAACTAACATATTTTCAAAACATCCAAAGCATCATTACTTCAAGGAACTTCAACCAGGACCCGTATATCAAGCGAAGTGAAAAAAGACAATTTATCCAAACGGAATAAAAAACATTTACGAACAAGCTCTTAAGGCTGGTCTTGCCTTTTTAGCAGCCAGATTGGAATTTTTTACTGGTTGTTATGGCACTTTGTATTAACCAAGTGACATATAGCGATTGCAAATTCTGTCTGTCTGTCGGTTTGTCTGTCTGTCTGTCTGTCTGTCCCAGTTTTGCTACTTCAGGCACTTCCAGGCAAGCTAGGACGATGAAACTTGGCAGACGTATCAGGGACCGGACAGATTAAATTAGAAATATTTATTTTTCCGATTTGACCATCTGGGGGGGGGGGGGTAATTCGGACAAAATAGAAAAAATGAGGTATTTTTTACTTACGAAGGAATGATCGGATCTTAATGAAGTTTGAAGTTTGGAAACATATCGTGTCTCAGAGCTCTTATTTTAAATCCCGACTGTATCCGGTGACATTGGGAGGAATTGAGGGAGGTGGAACCTAAAATCTTGGAAAACGCTTAGAGTGGAGGGATCGGGATGAAACTTGGTGGGGAAAATAAGCACAAGTCTTAGATACGTGATTGACATAACAGGTATAGATCCGCTCTCTTTGGGGGATTTAAGAGGGGGGGAGGTTAATTCTGAACAAATTAGAAAAATGAGGTATTTTCAACTTACGATGGAATGATCGGATCTTAATGAAACTTGAAGTCTGGAAGGATATCGTGTCTCAGAGTTCTTATTTTAAATTTTGACTGGATCCGGTGACATTGGAGGAATTGAGGGGGGGAACCTAAAATCTTGGAAAACGCTTTGAGTGGAGGGATCAGGATGAAACTTGGTGGGAAAAATAAGCACAAGTCCTAGATACGTGATTGACATAACCGGGACGGATCCGCTATCTTTGGGGAAGTGGGGGGGGATGGTTAGTTCTGAAAAATTAGAAAAATGACGTATTCTTAACTTACGACGGAGTGATCGGATCTTAATGAAATCTGATTATTTAGAAGGATATCATGTCTCAGAGCTCTTATATTAAATTTCAACCTTATCCGGTGAAAGTGATGTTAGGGGGGGGGACCTAAACTCTTGGAAAATGCTTAGAGTGGAGGGATCGAGATGAAACTTGGTGGGAGAAATAAGCACAAGTCCTAGATACGGGATTGACATAACTGGAACGGATCTGCTCGCTTTGGGGGAGTTGGGGAGGGGGGGGGTTAATTCTAAAATTAGAAAAAATGAAGTATTTTCAACTTGCAAAAGAGTGATCATGTCTTAATGAAATTTGATATGTAGAAGGATCTTGTGCCTTAAAAATGTCATTTTAAATCCCAACCAGATGAGGTGACATTGAAGGGAGTTGGAGGGGGAAGCCAGAATTCTTGGAAAATGTGAAATCGAGGTATCTTACGAATGTGTGATCGGATCTTAATGAAACTCGATATATAGAAGAATCTTATGTCTCAGATACTCCATTTTCGATTCGAATCGGATATGGGGACATAGAGGGTTAGAGGGGGGAAACAGAAATCTTGGAAACCGGAAATCTTGGAAAACGCTTAGAGTGGAGATATCGGGATGAAACTTGATGGAAGAATAAGCATAAGTTATAGATACGAGATTGAAATAATTGGTACGGATCCGTTCTCTTTGGGGGAGCTGGGGCTTTTTAATTTGGAAAAATTAGAAAAATTGAGGTATTTTTAACTTAAGAACGGGTGACTGGATTTTAAAGAAATTTAATATTTAGAAGGAACTCATCTCTCAGAGCTCTTATTTCAAATCCCGGCTAGATCTGTTGACATTGGGGAGAGCTGGAGGGGGAAACCAGAAATCTTGGAAAATGCTTATTAAAGTCTTAGATATGTGACTGACGTAACAGGACTGGATCCCCTTTCTTTGGGGGAGTTAGATGGTGGGGTTCAGTGCTTTGGCGATTTTGGTGCTTCTGGACGTGCTAGGACGATGAAAATTGTTAAGCATGTCAGGGAGCAGTACAAATTGGTTTGATAAAGTCGTTTTCCCCATTTTTAACGTCTGGGTGGGTGAAGGGAGAGGAAATATTAGAAAAATCGAGGTATTTTTAACTTGCGAGTGGGTGATCGGATCTTAATGAATTTTTATATATAGAAGGATCTCGTGACTCAGAGCTCTTATTTTAAATCCAGACTGGCATTAAGCCTCGGATTTTCCTTTTAAAACAATCCTTTGATTCTTAGAATTTTGCTAGGGCTCACACCATATGAGCTCTTGACTCCTCCGACCTTGGCTCTTAGCGCTTGTTAAATATAGTTAGTTAAATCATTTTTAGTTAAATTTTTATATAAGGTAATAAGTGAAAATTCTCCCGAATCCTTATTTAATTTTATGCCTAAATCATTGCTTATAAGGGAAGTTTCTTCAAAAAGGATTTTATTGCTATGATTATCTAAACTGCTAGGGCTTTTTTGAAAATAGTGATCAGTCAGCATGGTATTGTACATAGAGGCAGCTCTACATATATGGGATAGTATCTGAATTCAAAACGTAAAGAATGGGACTTCATCAGCGCTCACTTGGCGTTTCAATTAAAAATAAGAGAATTAGAACCTATATTGGAGTTTTGATCTAGATATTGGAATTGGAAAATTTAAAAAACTAAATAATTCCTGGAGCTGATACCACCCCCTAATAACTTCTATGACTAAAGTACAACCGATTCGACCTATCTAGCTATAGTACGAATATTATTATAAAAAAGCACTAAGTCTTATTTTCTTTGTCGGTGATTTCTTTTAATGTTTTTCAATGTAAATAATTCCTAGATTTCAATGATTTCTTGTTTTTCAGTTATTTCATTTCTTCCCTATTTGCGGATGTAAAGAGGTGTATTCATATCTTCTTTTTTTTGAAAGTTTTAAAACAAGAGAACCTTATGTTGAACTGATAGATTTTAGAAAGTAAAATACCCTTACCTGTCAAGGAAACCTGATAGGCTACCTGATCAAACATGGCGGAAAAAGTACTGTAGAACATTTTCTTAATTTTGCCATTATCAAGGCTTACCCATTTACTTGTTGATAAGGTTTTAAAGGCGGTATAATTGTATGAACATTATTGTCGAACATATTAGGAAGTATAATCGACCCCCTGTTTTTCGCGCTTTTTTTTCATTAAAACGAGGATGAATTAATTAGAAAAAATCATCTGCTCAAAGTAAAGAACAAAGTGGAGACTTATAACGAGCAAAAGTTGTGAAGCTACTTAATATTTTTTCATCAAATTATTGGGCCACTATAGCCTCTCCCCCCTCAACGACACCACTGATTAACATAATCTACAGTCATGGATTATACCGTATTATCTTATAGAAAGGTTTTTTCAAAAGGAGGCTCAATAACTAAAACGAAAATATAAATAACTTAAAAACGTGATTTCTTATGAGTCAAACCCCGTTTCTACCTACAGTAAATTGAATGACATCTTAATTTACCAACAATGAGGTTTTAGTTGCTCAAACAAATTTTAGACAACTATTATATATTTTGACCGATCTTGATCTTCTAGATCGGTGAAATTATGTGTTAAAATATGTCTAGCATTGAATAAGACCTGAACTCTTCAAATTCCTTCAGGCCCTGATAAATTGCTAAAAAGCAAAATTGGAAAAGAGGGGATGGTAAATTATCTTTCCCAAATCCTTCGAAATCTTGAAATTTGGTGCAACCAAAAAGTTGGAAATAGAAATACAATCCATAATTACTGACAAATAGTATAAGAGCAAATAGAGGAATAGAGTTTGGCTCATGCTCAAATTCTATAAACTCTCCAAACGATTTTATTATCACTGTAATGTGGTAAAAGGCTGAATTCTTCGGAAATATTGAGTTCAAGTGCACGGGGAGAAAATTTGTACAAAAAAGTGTTTTTTATTTTGAATTCTTACTTACAGAGAGATTTTTTTTTTTATACATTAGTTAGTAAAACCAACACATAACAGCATTAGCAGTTTCAAACTTGTTAAACACCTATTTCACTGGCCAGTAGAAACCCTCTGATTAGTTATCTATCAAAACACTCTTTTTAAGAAACACGAGTTAAATAACAAGCTAAGAATACATACATTTTCACTATCTGATAGTAATTCTCCTTTTGATTGCGGACAAGCAGCAAGGGCCTAATATATAGTCCTAAACAAGAACTGAATTATATGACATAACTCCACCCAGAGAAACGCTCAGACCAAACAGAAATTAACTAATAAACGAAATATTGATGTTATGTTGAGCTTGACATTCTTCCATCATTTTATCCCTTGGTGTTCGTTCGACTTTAAGCTATTTGTTAAAAAAAAGTCACATTTCGAAGAAAAATATAATGTTACATTAAAACCTAAGACGAGCAAAAATAAAATCCAAAAATAATTCAAACTGTAAATTGAATTAATAGAAAATAACAGAAACTAACATAAATCATCAGATAAAGATAGCAGACACTGATACAAATGGATCGATATCAGACAGTTGGTAGTAGCCTACCAAACTGTAGTAAGGAGCGTCTCGGCTACACAGTAACCGAAACTCTAAAAAACGGAATTTTGACACCAATATATACTTTAAAATAATTGAAATTTTTATGCTGTTTTTAAATATATAACTTTCATCAAGTTTAATCTTAACGATAAGAAATTATGAGCCTGGGAAAATTCGCCTTATTTTCAAAAAAGGGCGAAACACCCCATAAAATTCAAGAGCCTTAAGGAAAATAACACCCTCAGATTCAGTGTATCAGAGAAACTTCTCTAGAGGTTCCAAGCTCCTATCTGCAGAAATGTGGAATTTTGTATTCTTTGCCAGGAGGAAGATCACGGATGCGCGTCGTATTTTTTTTTTCAGAAAGATCGTATCGACCCTAGTTTTCCTAGAATGTCACGAGAGGGCTCATTCTAACAGAAACTAAAAGCTATTGTGCTCTTTTAAGAAACCAAAATTTTTGAGGACAACTAGGTCCCCTCCCATGCTCAATTTTCCCCAAAGTCACCAGATGAAAAGTTTGAGATAGCCATTTTGTTCAGCGTAGTCGAAAAATCTAGTAATTATATCTTTCAGGACGATTTCCAACAGTACCCGGGGGAAGGGCCCATTGCATACAAATAGTATTGGTTTTTGGGAAGTAAACTGACGTTTTCCGTTTTTTTCTTGTGGGGGGAGAGGGTCGGGAGGAGGGGTTACGTGATGGAATCTTTCCATGGAGGAATGTATCATGGGGGAGAAGAATTTCCATGAAGGGGGTGCTGGGTTTTCCAGCACTATTTAAAATAACAATGAGAAATTAAATTTAAAAAAAAAATGTTACTGAAAGTAAGGAGCAACATTAAAACTTAAAACGAACAAAATTATAACTTATATGAAGGAGTTTGTTCCCTCTTCAATACCTAGTATTTTAAGTAATTTCAAAAGAGTTGTTTGTTCTAATTTAACGATATTTGTGATTCAAAGGCCATTCTTAAAGAGCTTTAGTGTAAAGAGCGAGGTATTGAGGAGGGGGTGAACCCTCTTCATATGCGTATTAAAAATGAAAAATATAGAAGTTCGTTATCTAAGTTACTTTGTAAGTTACGTACATTTAATACTGGTAAAACGTTCGTGAATAACATTAAAAGTTCTAGTGGCCTTTTTAAGTAATCAAAAACAAATTGAAGGATAAATAGGCTCCCTCTCGTGTCCTTTTTTCTCAAAATTGTCCGATCAAAACTTTGAGAAAGTCATTTAGCCAAAAAAAAAGCAAAACTAATATGCAAATTTCGTTTTAATTATTCATGTACGATGAACCAAAATCAAAAGCTTCATTAGTTCAAAAACGTTCAGTTTGACTCTTTCTCAAAACTCTACTTTTTAAAACATTACAAAACTATATCCTAAAGGGCTGGGCGTTAAGGAGGGGAGAGTCCCTTTCATATATAGAGCGATTTCTGCTCGTTTTAAGTTTCAATGTCGCTCCTTACTTTCAGCTAAATGAAGTTGCTCTTTTTTTATTTAATACCTTGAAAGGAGTAGAAACAAAATGAATAATCAAGACAAAATTCAACACCCAAGTCAACAAAGCTACCACAAACAAGAGTATGGCTACTTATTCCTTCGTCTAACTTTAAACTTTTTCAAAGTGAATTGTGTCATTTGGGTTATATTTGAAAACCATGCGCGTTTGTAAATGTATGCTGTAATAGTTTAAAACACTGAAAAAACATAAAATAAAATAAAATCATTATAAAAATCATTCTCCTCACCATTCTCTGAAAGTTTCCCTCATCATTCGGTGAAAGTTTCAGCTTAATACTTTTGAATGTTTCAAGGATATTGAAGATGCCCCGTTTTGAAAATCTTGCTATATATGATGTCCTCTGAATTAATCCAAAGACCACCTAACCATTCCCTAAAGTTTCAATTGAATACCGTTAGCCACTCCTCTGGTGTTGTGGATAGGCTATTTTAACAATATGGATGTAGGTAGTGGCTTTCGGTTGAGTTGAATATCCCCTTTAACATTCTAATAAATTTTCATCTTCTTGTCAATATGAGCTCCCAAGTTACTTCAGATACATCCTTTTGAACACTTACAGATACATATTGTCTTTTAGTTTATTCTCCTCGTAAAACCCCTGAAATTTTCAACTTAATGACCTTGGTCATTCCAGAGTTCTTGCAGACCATCCTAATAAATTCTACAGATCATCCTAGAACGCTTTCTCTGATCAATTTAAGAAAAGGTATTTCCATAAAAGAAACTTCGAAATAAAAATTAAAAATCTGTATTATGAGCAAATTCGATCACCAATGAAACCAAATAATAATCTAAGAGCAAATTAGCAAAAGTCCTTATCAACAAATAATTGATATAAAAAACGAATAATAATGAGAGGCGACGTTATACCGTTGCCTGTATCTAAACCCCAAAGTCTCAATGTTTCATTATTATTTATTTATTATCTTTTCCCAAGAAGTACTTCATATGGAAAGGGCGGTTGTACAAACTTTGAAGTGGGCTCATTCGATCAGGAATTATTAGCTCTTTTTAATTATTTGCCTGTTTAAGAGAAAAAGTGATTTCAGGGACCCCCCTCTCTTCATTGCCTTCTTTTCCCAAAAGGCATCAGATCAAATTTTTGAGATGGTTATTTTGTTCAAAATAGTCCAAAGATTAGATAACAATGATTGCAAGATTGACTCTGAATCCGACGTCCCGGGGAAAAGTGTTGCAAGTTATGGTCCGCAATGTCTAAGGTGTTTTAAGAAGGCTGTTCGTATAAACTTTGTAGCAGGATCATTTGATTTGAAATTGAAAGTTTGCATCTGATAAAACTCGTGAGAATGAATATCATGTATGAAATGGTCCAAAGATAATGGGACAATGCCTCCAGGATTAGCAAAACCACCCAAAGCCCAGGGGTCAAGGTTCTTAAGTCGCGATCCGGTGAAATATCAGGTTTTTATGGAACAGGTGTTCATATAAACTTTGAAGGAGGCTCACCTGACTGAAAATTCAAAATTTTAGCTCGCTATTTAAAAGTCAAAAGGTCCCGGAGGGTAACCAGCCCGAAAATCCCTTTTATCCTTTTTGTCGAAATTGATCCAATCAAAATTTTGAGACAACCATTTTGTTTAAAAAAGTCCAAAGACATTTTAACCGCACGTGAATAAATAAAACGAAATTTAAATTTCGTCAATACCTCACTCTTTGCACTAATGCTTGAATTTTATATCAAATCTTTAAGAATGACCCCCGAATCACAAAGACCGTAGAATAAATACTTTTTTTCGGCTAAATGGCTTGCTCAAAGTCTTGATTGGACGATATTGTGAGAAAGAGGGGTGAAGGAAAGTCCCTAGTTGCCTGCTTCCTCATCAACGCCCCGCTCTTTACGCTAAAGTTTGACTCTTTCTCTCAACTCTTCTTTTTAAAACAGTAAAAAACTTTAGCCTAAAGAGCGGAGCGTTGATGAGGAAGCAGCCCCTTTCATATACGAAGCAATTTCTGTTCTTTTGAAGTTTTAGTGTCGCTCCTTACTTTCAGTTGAAAAACTTATTTTTTTCTTTAATTTCTGCACATTTTTGAATCAATACATGTTTTGATTTTGCCTCTCCGCAGAGGAATAATTAAAACGAAATTTGCAATTTTTTTTTTGATAAATGGCTATCTCATAATTTCGATGGAATGATTTTGAGAAAAAAAGAGCGGGGGAGGAAGCCAAGTTGACCTCGAATTTTCTGGTTAATTAAAAAGGCAACTAGAACTTTTAATTTTTTACTAATCTTTTTATAAGTAAAAGATATACATAACATATAAATTAGCTTACGTAAGGAACTTTTTATTCTCATATTTTTATTACATATATGAGAAGTTTCGCCCCCTCGTCAGTACCTTTCTCTTTACACTAAATCTTAAATTTTGTCACAATTCATTACGAATGACCCCTGAATCACAGAAGCCGTAGAATAAATAATTGACATTACTAAAAATACTTTAGCGTAAAGAGCAAGGTATTAGGAGGAGGTGAGCCCCTCATATGGGTAATAAATTCTGTTCGTTTTAAGTTTTAATGCTGCGCCTTACTTCCAGCTAAAAAACACTTTTTCATATTTATTTTTTCATTTTTTTTTAATAGTGCTAGTAAATCTTGCGCTCCCTTCATGGAAATTTTCTTCCCCCATGATAAATTCCTCAATGGAAAATTCCCCCAGCATGTCCCCCTCTTCTCAGCCCCTCCCCCAACCAACAAATCCTCCTGAAAACGCCTGTACACTTCCCAATAACCATTACTATATGTAAGCACTGGTCAAAGTTTGTATCTTGTAGCCCCTCCCACGGGGACTGTGGGGGAGCAACTCGTCACCAAAGACATAGTTATAAGGTTTTTCGACTACGCTGAATAAAATGGCTATCTCAGAATTTTGATCCGTTGAATTTGCGAAAATAATTAGCGTGGGAGGGCACCTAGATGCCCTCCAATTTTTTTGGTCACTTAAAAAGGGCACTAGAACTTTTCATTTCTGTTAGAATGAGCCCTCTCGCAACATTCTAGGACAACTGGGTTAATGTGATCACCCCCGGGGAAAAACACAAGAAAAAACAAACAATCAAATAAACACGCATCCGTGATCTGCCTTCTGGCAAAAAATACAAAATTCCACATTTTTGTAAATAGGAGCTTGAAACTTCTAGGGGGTATTTCCCCCTAGACTTTTAGGGGGTATTTCTTCCTATTTTCTAAAATAACGCACATTTTCTCAGGCTCGTAACTGTTGATGGGTAGGATTAAACTTGAATAAACTTATATATTTTAAAATCAGCGTTTAATTGCGATTCTTTTGATAGCTATTGGTATCAAAAATTTTTTTAGAGTTATGGTTACTATTGATCCGGGTCTCTCCTCACTACAGTTCGTTACCACGAACTGTTTGATATGAACTTTAATAAGGGTCCATGTAAGTAAGCACTTAAACCTAACTATATGAGTCGAAATACTCCTTCAAGTTCTCATTCAGCAGTCAATGAGTGAACTTGTTTGACTGTATTTAACCTAACACAGCGAGTGCAATGTAGTTTCAGACTCTGTAAATACTCGTGGTAACGTGATATAAATTTAACTGATAATTGGATAAGAAGGAGTTTCTTGCATCCTGTATTTTCTGGCGATTTTATTTTAAGAAAAGTTCCTGATTTATGTGTTAGCCGCCCACTTCTAACGGCATATGTACATTGCACGCTGTGAACTAGCGTGGGTTAAAAATTCCATATAAAGGCAGGCAAATAGTCTTATTTTCATACCATTACTACGGGAAAGAAAGGCAGAGGTAAACGTAACGGTATTGAAGCTGAATATTTGGACCCGTGGTGAATTTGACGAGTAATTTCGATGGTAGCGTCATTGCTGATTGTCAGAGATAAAATGCTGAGAATATAATTTGAATTCCGAAAATGGTCTAGTCCATAAATACGAATATTTAGGCACCCCAGCACAATGTCTTGGAGATGAAAACGAATTCAAGTGCAGTGACTAATCGTGTTACATCGATAGAGAATAAATCGGCCTTCTATATTTGAATATTTCGGCCCTATATCTAAGGGCCGTCTTCAGCAAAGAAAATAATAAACAATAAAACAGTTACAATAAAGGTTTTCGGTTAAAAATCCTTTCTTTAAAAAAAATAGCCTTGGCATCATTACTTCTTAACGAAAAGTTCATTCAAGACTGTGTGATAAAAGTTGACATTTTCAAGCTAAAAAGGTTCATTCATTTCACTAACTGTATCTATTAAAAACTTGAATAATTTCTTATTGTGATGTTTGCCTTCTCTGCAGCTAATCTTGTAGTTCTTTGGGATTGGGCTTGTTTTATTAGTTCCTATTTTTGTTTTATTTTGAATTAGATTATTTTCCATTATTAATTTTGTGTACCTATGGTTGAGTGTGTATTCACCCAAGTCTCTCTTTAGGGATGTATTATTATTTAAGTTTCGTTTGATTTCGATTGCCTCGCGGACAGTTTGTTTGATTCCTAGATCATTGCTCATTAGAATTGTTTCGTCAAATAGAACATAATGATTTGGATTATCCAAAATATGATTGCTTAAAGCTGAATTGAAAGATATGGAGCTATTTATAGATTTTATTGCTTTTTCAATCAACGAGGTCGAGACCAAAGGCCTCGACCGAGTCTTTTGATTTTTGAAATAAAATGGAATAGTTGTGTTGAGGTTCTTTCAGGTTCAGCCCACTCGGTTCTTCCATTATTAAATAAAAAGACTTTTTTTTAACTGAAAGTAAGAAGAAACATTAAAACTTGAAACGAACAGAAATTACTCCGTATATGAAATGGGTTGTCACCTCCGCAATCCCTCGCTCTTTACGCTAAAGTTTTTAATTGTTTTAAAAAGTAGAATTGTGGCAAAGAGTCAAACTTTAGCGTAAAGAGCGAGGGATTGCGGAGGTGACAACCCATTTCATTTATGGAGTAATTTCGTTCGTTTTAAGTTTTAATGTCGCTCCTTACTTTCAGTTAAAAAAAAAATAGTTTTTTTTAATTTAATATCTGAACGTTTTTGAATTAATTCTTGTTTGAATTTGGCTCTCCGCACGTAAATTATTAAAATGAAATTTGCATATTAATACTTTTTGTTTGGCTAAATGTCTTTCTCTTAGTTTTTATCAGACAATTTTAAGAAATAAGGGGTGGAGATGGAAGCCTAGCTGCTCTCCAATGTTTTGGTTACTTAAAAAGGCTACTACAACTTTTAATTTTTAACTAAATTTTTTGTTAGTACAAAATATACATAACTTAAGAATTAACTTACATAACAAACTTTTATATTCTTACTTTTTTATTATGTATATGAGGGGGGTTTGCCCCTTGTTAATACCTCGCTCTTTACACTAAATCTCAAGTTTTGTCCCAATTCTTTAAAAATGACCCTTGAACCAGAAAGGCCGTAGAATAAATAGTTGAAATTACTAAAAATACTTTAAGCTTAAAGAGCCAGGTATTTATCTCCTCCTAAATACATCGCTCTTTATGCTAAAGTATTTTTAGAGCCCATCGTATGGATAACAGTCTCTGTTCGTTTTAAGTTTTAATGCTACTCCTTACTTTCAACTGAAAAAACTTTTTCAATGTTTATTTTTTCATTGTTTTTTTTTTATAGTAATACTAGAAAATCCTGCACCTTTTTCATTGGATTTCTCTTTCCCATGACATATTCCTCCAAAGAAAGATCCTCCCACATATCCCCCTCCCCTCAAGCCCACCCCAAACCCAAAAATCCCCCTGAAAACGTTTGTATACTTCCCAATAACCATTACTGTATGTAAACACTGGTCAAAGTTTGTAATTTGCAGCCCCTTCCCCAGGGACTGTAGGGGAGTAAGTCATACCCAAAGGCATAGTTAATATAGTTTTCGACTAAGCGGAAGAAAGAGGCTATCTCAAAATTTTGATCCGTTGACTTTGAGAAAAATTGAGGGTGGGAGGGGGGATAAGGTGCCCTCCAATTTTTTGGTCACTTAAAAAGGGCACTAGAAGTTTTCATTTCCGTTAGAGTGAGCCCTCTTGCGACATTCTAGGACCACTTGGTCGATAAGATGACCCCTGGGAAAAAAAGTAAATAAATAAACACGCACCCGTGATCTGTCTTCTGGCAAAAAATATGGAATTCCACATTTTTGTAGATAGGAGTTTGAAACTTTTGCTATAGGGGTCTATGATACACTGGATGCGATGGTGTGATTTTTGTTAAGATTCTTTGACTTTCAGGGGGTGTTTCTCCCTATTTTCCAAAATAAGGCAAATTTTCTCAGGCTCCTAACTTTTGATTAAATAAAAAAAAAAACAAGTTTTTTTTAATGAAAGTAAGGAGCAACATCAAAACTTAAAACGAACAGAAATTACTCCGTATATGAAAGGGGATTTTCCTCCTCGACACCCCGCTCCTTACGCTAAAGTTTTTTATTGTTTTAAAAAGTAGAGTTGCGAGAAACAATCAAACTTTAGCGCAAGGAGCGGGGTGTCAAGGAGGAAAAGCCCCTTTCACATACGGAGTAATTTCTGTTCGTTTTAAGTTTTAATTTCGCTCCTTACTTTCATTAAAAAAAAACTTATTTTTTTTATTTAATTTCTGAAAGTTTTTGAATTAATGCATGTCTGATTTTGGCTCTCCGTACATAAATTACTAAAATGAAATTTGCATATTAATTCTTTTTTTTGGCTAAATGGCTTTCTCTTAGTTTTGATCAGACGATTTTGAGAAATAAGGGGTGAGGAAGGAGGTCTAGTTGCCCTCCAATTTTTCGGTTACTCAAAAAGGCAACTAGATCTTTTAATTTTTAACGAACGTTTTTATTAGTAAAAAAAAGTAACTTAAGAATTAACTTACGTAACAAACGTACATAACTTACGTAACTTACGTTACGTTTTATCCCAATTCTTTAAGAATGACCCCTGAATCAGAAAGGCCGTAGAGTAAATAGTTGAAATTATTTAAAAAAATTTTAGCATAAAGAGCGAGGTATTTATCTCCTCCTAAATACCTCGCTCTTTATGCTAAAGTATTTTTAGAACCCTTCATATGCGTAATAATCTCTGTTCGTTTTAAGTTTTAATGCTTCTCCTTACTTTCAATTGAAAAAAACTGTTTCATCTTTATATTTTCATTGTTTTTTTTTATAGTAATGCTAGAAAGTCATGCGCCCTTTTCATTGAATTTCTCTTCCCCCATGAAATACTCCTCCAAGGAAAGATCCTCCCATATAGCCCTCTCCCCTGAACCCCACACCCAAACCAAAACAATGCCCCTGATAACGTTGGTACACTTCCCAGTAACCATTACAGTATGTAAACATTGGTCAAAGTTTGTAACTTGCAGCCCCTCCCCCAGGGACTATGGGGATAAGTCATCCCGAATAACATAGTTATTATGGTTTTCGACTATGCAGAAAAAATGGCTTTCTTGATCGGTTGACTTAGGGAAAAAAATGAGCGTGGGAGGGGGCCTAGGAGCCCTCCAATTTTTTAGTCACTTAAAAAGGGCACTAGAACTTTTCATTTCCGTTAGAATGAGCCCTCTGCAACACTCTAGGACCACTTGGTCGATACGATGACCCCTGGGAAAAAAAAACAAAAAAAAAAACAAATAAACACGCACCCGTGATTTGTCTTCTGGCAACAAATACGAAATTCCACATTTTTGTAGATTGGACCTTGGAATTTTTTCTATAGGGTTCTCTGGTACACTGAATGCGATGGTGTAATTTTCGTTAAGATCCTATGGCTTTTAGGGGGTGTTACCCCCTATTTTCCAAAATAAGGCAAATTTTCTCAGGCTCGTAACTTTTGATGACAAAGACTAAATTTGATGAAACTTATATATTTAAAATCAGTATAAAAATTCAATTCTTTTGATATATCTTTTAGTATCGAAATTCCGTTTTTTAGAGTTTCGTTTACTATAGAGCCGGGTCGCTCCTTACTACAGTTCGTTACCACGAACTGTTTGATGAAAAAGACTAAATTTGATGAAACTTATATATTTAAAATCAACATGAAAATTCGATTCTTTTGATGTATGATTTAGCATCAAAATTCCGTTTTTTAGGGTTTCGTTTACTATTGAGCCGGGTCGCTCCTTACTACAGTTCGTTACCACGAACTGTTTGAAACGGCTCTGAACAGATATTAAGTACTCTTTCCATAAGATATATTACCATGCCTCTTTTAGCCTGTGGAGGATGGTTAGATTTGAAGTGAAGGGATATAATATTATGCGAAGGTTGTTTGTAAACCGTAAAATCAAGTTTCTTCACACTACCCATTATCAATACTTCTAGAAAAGTTATTTTTCCATCTGTTTCGGTCTCTTGAGTGAATTCCAGGCTTCTATCATAGGTATTTAAATTTTCTAAGAAACCTTTAAGTTCTTTTTCGCCATAATTCCAAACTGAAATTATGCGTCCATGAAACGTCCCTAAAACACATGATTAAGTAGATACGAATCCAATGCCCAATTTTCAAGATGCTTGACGAAAATATTTGCGAGTAGGCCTGATAAAGGTGCTCTCATAGGAAGGCCCCTTACCTGATTGTAATATGAATCTCGAAACTGGAAGTGTATGGAATATTTCTTACAAAATTTAACCAAATGCATGATAACATAATTGTCTAGACTTATCGCTGACTCTTCGATTAGATGATAATTGTTTTCAAGTTTCTTTTGTAATAATTGCTCAGATTTTGAAACATCAATGCTAGTATGCATGGGAACAAAAATGCTAAACCTGCTTGATATGAATTTTTCAGAAATGTCTATTTGTTTCAATTTTTCTACAAGATCAACTGAATTTTTTTATATAAGATTTTTGGGATTGAAGCAATGGTTTAAATGCAGTGCATAAGTATTTTCCAATGTTTGAGACAGGTGATTCTGTACTAGCTACAATAGGTCTTGGAGGGATGCCTTCCTTGTGCAATTTTGGTAATCCATAAGAATTTGAGCAGAAAACCCCACGAGGGAGAATTTTATTGTACAACTGTAGATTGATTCTGCCATTTTGTTTCGGAGTTTTAATTCTTTTATAACTTTTTGAGCAAATTGATCAGCCTCGTCATGGGTTGATTTAACATAAGTGTTTCTATCATTTAAATATGACTGGTTTTTACTATCATAATCAGTTTTATTCATAATTAAAAAGGAGTTGTTTTTATCGGCTTTAGTGATTATTAAGGAGGAATCACTGCGGAGTTTGTTCAAAACTTTTGTGTCATTTGATTTTTCCATTGCGTTATTTGGAGAATTAGGAAGCTGTAATGAAGTGTTGTAAAGAGCGTTAATCAAACAAGATCTTACTGTAATTTAATAAAAAGAAACAAGTTTTTTTAACTTTAAGTAAGGAACGATATTAAAACTTAAAACGCACAGAAATGACTTCGTATATGAAAGAGGCTGCTACCTCATCAACGCCCCGTTCTTTACGCTAAAGTTTGACTCTTTCTCTCAATGCTTCTTTTTAAAACAGTAAAAAATTTTAGCGTAAAGAGCGGGCGTTAATGATGTAGCAGCCTCTTTCATATACGAAGTAATTTCTGTGCGTTTTAAGTTTTAATGTCGTTCCTTACTTCCAGTTAAAAAAAACTTGTTTTTTTTTTATTTAATTTCTGAACGTTTTTGAATCAATGTATGTTTTGATTTTGGCTCTCCGCAGAGGAATAATCAAAACGAAATTTGTATATTTTTTTTTTTGCTAAATAGCTTTCTCGTAATTTTGATCGAATGATTTTGAGAAAAAAGAGCGGGGGACGAAGTCTAGTTGCCCTCCGATTTTTTGGTTAATTAAAAAAGCAACTAGAACTTTTAATTTTTTACGAATATTTTTATTGGTAAAAGATTTACGTAACTTATAAATTAGTTTACGTAAAGAACTTTTGTATTCCCATGTTTTTATTACATATATGAGGGGATTCTCCCCATCGTCAGTACCTCGCTCTTTACACTAAAGCTTAAATTTCATCCCAATTCATTAAGAATGACCCTTGAATCACAAAAGCCGTAGAAAAAATAGTTGAAATTACTAAAAATACTTTAGCTTAAAGAACGGTATTAGAAGGAGATGAGCCCCTCATATGAGTAATAATTTCTGTTTCTTTTACGTTTTATTGCTGTTCCTTACTTCCAGCTGAAAAAGCTTTTTCACATTTATTTTTTAATCGTTTTTTTTTAAATAATGCTAGTAAATCCTGCTCTCCCTTCATGGAAATTTTCTTCTCCCATGACAAATTCTCGATGGAAAGTTCCCCCAGCATATCCCTTTCTTCTCAACCCCTCCCCCCAACCAAAAAATTCCTCCTGAAAACGCCTGTATACTTCCCAATAACCATTACTATATGTAAGCACAGGTCAAAGTTTGTGACTTGTTGCCCCTCCCACGGGGACTGTGGGGGAGTAAGTCGTCCCCAAAGACATAGTTATAAGGTTTTTCGACTACACTAAATAAAATGGCTATCTCAGAATTTTGATCCGTTGACTTTGGGAAAATAATTAGCGTGGGAGGGGGCCTAGCTGCCCTCCAATTTTTTTTGTCACTTAAAAAGGGCACTAGAACTTTTCATTTTCGTTAGAATGAGCCCTATTGCAACTTTCTAGGACAACTGGGTCGATACGATCACCCCTGGAAAAAAAACAACAAAAAAACAAATAAACACGCATCCGTGATCTGCCTTCTGGCAAAAAATGCAAAATTCCACATTTTTGTAGATAGGAGCTCGAAACTTCTACAATAGGGTTCTCTGATACGTTGAATCTGATGGTGTGATTTTCGTTAAGATTCCATGACTTTTAAGGGGTGTTTCTCCCTATTTTCCAAAATAACGCAAATTTTCTTAGGCTCTTAACTTTTGATGGGTAAGATTAAACTTGATGAAACTTATATATTTAAAACCAGCATTAAAATGCGATTCTTTTGATGTAGCTATTGGTATCAAAATTCCATTTTTTAGAGTTTTGGTTACTATTGAGCCGGGTCGCTCCTTACTACAGTTCGTTACCAAGAACTGTTTGATTTGGTTTGAAACTAGAGCACTATATTTTTCGGAGAAAGGACTCTAAAGGTGCTATTAAGTCTACAACTGGAACATGTCTCTGTAAAAACGAAAATTTTGGCTTCTTTTCTTTGACTTTTTCTTCAACATAGCTAAGTTTTTTAGATGAAATTTTTACAATCGCAGTTCCGGGACTTATCGGTGGATTGTAAACTGGGTTGACCATTTGAGACCTTGCAAACTTATTAGTGAGTCTCTCTTTTGACATACGGAAATCATGGAGTAATAAATTCCGTTCCATCCTAACAATCTGCAAAAAATCATCAGTTGACAAATTCTGGGACAGAAAATTTCCGAGTGATTTTAGTTCTGAGGAAATTACACATCTTCTGTGTCTTTTGTCCTTAGTATATATTTTAACGTTTTTAGCAGTAATTTATGCGTGAACCGTGACTCTCGTAAAGTGTTTAAGTGAAAATTATGTCTTGTTTAAGTATTTAAGTGAACACACTCAACCCTATGTACACAAAATTAATTATAGCAAATAATCTAATTCCAAAAATAACAAAAATAGGAACCAATAAAAACAAGCCCAATCCCAAAACAACTACAAGATTAGCTGCAGAGAAGGCAAACATCACAATAAGAAATTATTTCAATTTTTAATTAATGCAGTTAGTGAATTTGAAATGAATGAACCTTATTAGCTTGTAAAATGTTAGCTTTTATCACACAGTCTTGGCTGAACTTTTCGTTAAGAAGTAATGACACCTAGGCTATTTTAAAAAATGGATTTTTAACCAAGAACTTTTATTGTAAGTGTGCTATTGTTTATTATTTTCTTTGCTGAGGACGCCCCCTAGATATAGGCCCGAAATATTCAAATAGGTTTTGTTTGTTCACTGTCTTGGGGAAAAAAATAGGTCCTTATTATTCTCTTTTCTGTATTTGTTTTCTTTTATTGCTGTTCAGTGTTCTAAAAAGTTTTTTAAAATTAAAGTGGACCATACACAGGTTCTAATTATAATTTTGAGTAATGCGAAAAAACTTAGAGGCAAACAGTTCAATATGGAAAAGAAGGTTTTATTGGCGATGATGTTACGCCTCATGTGCACATTGTGCATAAGGAACTCCTGGGTATCCGCAAATGTCTATTGGGAAAAGGAGTGGAATATTGGGTACCCCCTACCTTAAAGCCTGTTATTTGTGTAAAAAAAAGAAAACAAGACTGTAGCTAAAGTTTATCAGTACAATGCAAAGGGTCTGTTGATACCGAAATTCGTGTATTTTGGTTGATTAAGTCTTATTGAAGTTTTTTCATGTTAGTTTTTGACTTATCTTATGATGTTGGGGCTTATGTGAATTACTATGTTGTTACCCGTTACGTTAGTAGCTTGAGCTTGATAGATGAACGGGTTACTGGCAATAAATTCATGGCCTGTTCTTTTTCTTATTAGTTTTTTGAAGTGGATAATTTTTGTTTTTCCTTTTTGCGTCTGTTTGTTATCTTTATTATCATTGAATCCATGTATCAAGTTTTTTTTTTGGATTTGATTACAATTGATAATCATGATTGTGATTCCCGGAGCATTAGCCGTCATAATAATCTGGAAGCTTCTAATGTAGATTTTGGAGGATTATCTACGGAGCAGCTGCATCGAAGTTAATATATTGGGATATTAGGGCGTTGGAAACCTATTAGCTCAAAATATTTATTGAAAGATGGAATTCAATCTGAGCATTGTGATGCGAGAGGCCTCAAAGTTTTCCATCTTAATTACTAAGGGCTAAATTCTTTGTTTAATTTTTTGACTAAAATATGTGAACTTTCTGCTTTTCAGGTTCAGTCTTACTGAAACCAGGCTGAATGAACACAACTCAGCTCTATTACAAATTCTAGGATAAAAATTTTACAATAGGAATCAATACTTCAGACAATATGGAGGAAATGGAGCATATATTCGAAGCAATACAGAGGTTTTGGTAAGGATTGACCAAGTAGTATATCAGGAAATGTTATTTGAACTATTTTTATTCTTCAGCTTAGGCTGGAACCTAAAAATGTAATTTTAATTATATTTTATAGGCTGCCATCTGGCTCCTTACAAATCCTTATGGTTCTCCTGGATAAACAGCTTGAGAAATTACCAACTGCTTCACATCCATTTTTGATGATTGGGGAATTTAATATCAACCGTTAGGAGCTTGGTACGAGTATTTCTATGGATTTTTGCAGCCTAGTATGTCCTATGATTTGTTTCCAACTATTCATATATGCACACGAGTCACTACCATGCCAATGAAGCTTGTTGACAATAATTTTTTTTTTTCAAATTTGGATTTTTCAGCTCCAAGGATTATTATTACAGATGTATCAGATCATTTTGGGATTCCAACAAGACTTGAGGTTTGTATTCCACAAAGCCAGCACCAATAATCTGAAAGAGTCCAACACACGTGTTTAGTCAAAATAACCTTCAAAAGTTTAAGCAGGCGATTGCAGAAGTCGATTGGAATAATTTGGTCCACCTTACAGATGACTTTTCAAAGATTTTAGGATAGGGTGATCTTGATATTGACAAAAACTTGTATATTGGTTCGTTCGAAAAAGAATCTTAAGAAACCATGGCTGTTGTCTAGCTTGTTGGGTTATATTAATAAAAGAGATCTACTAAAGTAAAACAGTTCAAAATAGGGATGAAGCCTTTTAATTGACAGAGAACAAATATAAAATTATTTAACTGGATATTTCGAACACATATACAGTGTTCATCATCAGCAGTAAAACTAAAAGACATAAAACTAAACTAAATTTATACCTAATAAACTAATTACATATAGTTTATTGCTCTTATTTTTTTCAATGCAACAGCAGAAGCAAATATCTTTGACCTTTTCGGCTCCGGTTCATTAGATTTATCTGACTTATTACGTGGACAAAGGTCAGAGCTCTTAGGTGAGGTGATATTTAATTTATTCGACCTCAGTAAAATATCATAAATTGAGTTCAATCCAAATCCACGTGTATCTCTGTTTATGGAATTATTCTTGAATAAATTTTTTCTATTTTCGATTGTTTCCCTGAAAATTTATTTTTAACCTTGGTCCTTAGAAATCAAAGAAATATTTTCACACAAAATAAAATGATTTGGACAATTATAGATATAATCCGAAAGGGCCGACGTGAAATCTTCAGGTTTGGTATTTTCTTTAAAGACGATGAAATAGAATTATGATGTTGTAGAAATCTCATTTTCAAATTCTGGTTAGCATGTCCCACGAAAGAGCTTCCACAAGTACATGGGATTTTATAAACCCTACTTTGTTGCTCTACAGAGTTTGATACTTTCCAGAATTTAAATAAACTAGCCAAATATTTCTACCTCTTAAAGCTACCTTTAAGCCATTATTTTGTAAAACTCTTTTAAATTTTTCACTCAACCCTGGAACATATGGTAGAGAACAAAAAATATCTTTCTTTTCTGTTGTTTCCAGAATATCGTCAAAAAATTCTAGAAATTTTTTCCTTCTTTTCGAAAAATTCATGGTCAATTAACCAACCTGGACAATGGTTACGTATTAAAATCTCTTTTGACAACAATAATTCCTCCTCAATGGATTTTGGAGAGCAAATTCTAAAAATGCGGTCAGTTAAGGATATAACTAAACCAATTTTTACTTGATGAGCATGACCGGAGAAAAACGACAAAAATCTGTTATTGTTACTAGGTTTTCTGTAGATCTTAAAATCCAGACTACTTTTATTTTTTAAAATAAGAAAATCTAGAAAAGGAAGTTTATTATCCTCTTCTAATTCTATTGTAAATTTTAAATCACTTCCCCAAAAATTAAGATGTTCTAAAAAACTTTTTAATTCCTCCAACCTAATTCCTCTTAGCATATGTCTTTCAAGAAGAATTTCTGCGGCTTTACATCAACTCTCGTATACATTGACACTATGTCGAAACTTGAAATTATAGAACTTAAAGAAATCTCCACTCCTTTTAGTTTTTTTTACAAGTTCTGACGAATTCTTAATGTAAAAAATTTGTGCAGACAAGAGTGGATTACATAATGACACTAACCACTTAATCGGAGCAGTTGTTGGTGACTTTGTACTCGGATCAATTGGTCGTAATGACAGATTTGGTTTATGCATCTTTAGAAGTCCATATAAATTAGGGCACAAAGAACTTCCTGGTAAGAATTTGTAAAAAAAAGTTAAGGTGTAATCTTCCCTTCTTTCTTCCCTTGCTTCCATCTGGCGATATTTAGAATTTTGTATTTCTGTTTTTTTTTTTATTCAGAAGAAAGATCACGGAGTGTGTTTATTTGTTTTTGTTTGTTTTTTTTTCCCAGAGGTGACCGAATTTAACCAATAGTCCTAGAATATCGGGAAATAGCTTAATCAAACGGAAATAAAAATTTCTAGTGCCATTTTTTAAGTGACAAAAAATTAGGGGACTATTAGCCCCCCTCCCACCAACATTTATCCTGAAAGTCCCCTGATCAAAATTTTAAGGTGACTGTTTTGTTCAAAACAATTGAAAGGCTCAATAATTATGCTTTTGGAGCTAACTTGACCCCCCAAATCGACTGAGAAAAGGTTTTTTTTCTAAAACTTGTCCATTGTTTATGTATAGTATTTGTTACTGGGAGGTACGAATACATTTTCTGTGGGGAGGATTTATTTCTGGGATGACTTTCAATGGGGAGAATTTCTATGGAGAGGTAAATTTCTGGGGGATGAACTTTCCAGGAAAAGTATTAAGCTAGGGGAATTTGCCAGAATACCAATAAGAATTTATTTTTATTAGTCTTACTTTCTCTTTGTAGAGTACTTTCTCTTTCTCTTTGTTACTCTACATGTGGAGATAATAAGGATCTGTGGAGATATAAAGATCAAGCTCTTTTCGCGTATTGAAGGATAGACCGTAGGAATGACATGTGACTTTGAGGTTCGTACCTCATCCTGAATTAAAATAATGGACAAACAAATCTACGAGCCAAATAAAAGTGACGGGGATGATCATATCAAATCTGCAGTTAGAAAAGAGGCAACAGAGATAATCTCTATGAGTCCCAGAAGAAAACAAATCCTATGAAATGAATGATTCTGCGATTCATTAAAAAGAATGAAAGATTGACTTCACGGCTGAATTTCTTAATCCAATTGTAGTTGCTGATTTGAAACGTGATTATTTAACCCTTAATTTTTAGGATGTTTTTTATAACATTCATGGTAGAGTGGGGTCAAAATGACCCCCATCTTCTGAAGGGTACCAGTCAATAAAATATTTAGATGGAAACATAAGCTTTTATTTTCAAATATATTGACTTACTCAACATTGAAACCTATTTGAAGTTTCTTTGTAGATGCAGCTTGAATAAAAAGTCACTGCATGTTCTTTACAGACACTATTTTTACAGATAGCACAGCATAGGGTAGTCGTGGGGTCCTTTTCCTTGGGACTTATTCACTATTGAGCTCGTTTGGCTGCAGAACGCTGTTACCGGGTGTTCTGGATTTCTACAAAGGGAATTTCAACAAAATGGCTAATAAGCCAACGAACTTCTCGTGGCAAAACTTTGTTTGAAGATCTGATGGTTTAAAATGGTCGAACCAAAGCCATAACTAACATTATGAGGATAAGAAATGTTCTTCTCTTGATTACTAGTTTCATTTACAAGCAAAGAAAAATTTACACCAGCAATGTTTGATATAGCAAAAAACATTGCCATTGACCAAGGGCGTGTTGTATGGCTTATAGCATAGTCCAAACATTTCTGGTCCAAACTCTCAACTCCACTCCTTATTGAGTTGTAAACTTATATAATTTTCAGTTTTCGAGTGTATTTGTCTACTTTAGGTGTGCGATGCATCAATTATTTTAACACAGAGCCCTTGCTTTTCCTTGGCACATGCGAAACCACTAATTTATCACTTTTAAAGCCAAAGAGTGATCTCCCTTCCTGGCGAGTTTTTTTTGGCAAGATACTGTCAAGTATCTCCACTTGTATTTCTTTACAGTCATCCGCGAGCTGAACGGTACTGTACTAATTGTCAGCCATGCTATTTCTGCCTGAGCCAGAAATGGTCCTCATCAAAGTAAGAGCTGTCCTAGTTGGTACCGACGGATGCTCGGATCCAACTTTGTCTCCTTTCCATAGTAAATGAACGTATCAGAGAGATAGAAAGTACAGGAGTTTGATGCCATATTTGTTGGGTGTTATAGGAATGTAAATATGAAAATATCATCTGCCTCTAAACCAAATCAAAATCTTGTCGAAAGTGACAATAGCTGAAGGAGAGTAAAGTTGCAGCAGTTTCCAACAAACTGCTCGTAAATCTAGAATATCAGTCCCATCACTGGCAAAAAGGCCAGTTACATCTTTGTTTCCTGACTTAAAAACTCTGATAAGGTATAAGAGACCAAGAAATGCCCAGAGTCTACCTGATCAAATTGCTTTTTAAATGTCTGATTATCCAGCATATCGACTGCAAAATTCGCACGACAGAGACCCATTTTTTCTGTTGGTATGGTCCAAAACTGCATCAATAATACTTTTGGGGAATAGAAGAACCCAAGAAGCTCCTGGTTGCATATGTTGACCTGTGCGTGTGGGTCCTTTGGGGCCATCTTTTTTAGTCATGATATTTTACAGCTCTGGTTCACCTTGGAGTCGGTGCACTTTTTGACCACTTTGTTGTTCTTTCATGTCCTTACAGTACATCCTTGCAGTTCCATCTTTTCGTTCTCTGAGAAAGCGGCACATCATCGAGGTCTGTCTGACCTGGAGGTGGTAATGGGGATTCTCCAAATTGACTTGAAGGAGGAGTAGCTTCACTGGATTCTTCTGTGCTTTCTTCTGATGATGAAATTCCATCTGGAACAAGGTTTTCCTGATCGTTATTCGATGGTCTGTAGCCATTTTCGTTCCGGGTGTTGGATCCACTTGATAAATCGCCATCTTCTTCAGGTATCTGAATAATATCTAACTCTGTAAGGCACTTCTTAGCTCGGATACCCATTTTTTCACAAAGAAAAAAGAAATGTAAAAGTTTTCCATGTGTATCACTTTTTGACACTGAAATCCGAAAAGAAAAGTTGAAAAAGGCCAAAACCGAGAAACTAAAAAGTGAAATCTAAATATAATTTACGAAAAAGCAATTAATTCATTCTTGGCAATGACATAAACGTGCAATACTAGCAACAAAAGTCATATTTTTTCAAAACACCAAATCTTCATTTCCCTTCTTTTATAACCTCAATAGTAGGGTAGGGTTAAATTGACCCCAGACCACTCTTACCTCCTCTGCCTTTGGTGTCAGGTATTCGACTAATTGTAGGCTTCAACACCACCGAGTTTCTGGAGAATACACCAGAAAAGAGCGCTTTGCTTATAACGGTATAGGAGGAACACACTCTCAAAAGGTTCTTGGGGTCAAAAAGACCCCACCCTACCATTTAAGGGTTAAAACTAAAGAATACCACGATTTTTATCCTAACAATTATTTGAGAAACAGATGTATACAAGCTTACCACATCCTGAGTACCAGGACGATGTCACTAGCAGATAAATAAAAGGAAAGATAGCAACAACCAAAAGTACCAAATCAGAAATGCACAAATTTAAACAAGCAGAATCATAAATAGACACGAATAAAATAAGAATCAGAATTCCTAATTTGGAATTCCGATTAATGGATAATTTTTTGGGCTTGGTCTGTTTGGCAAGTGTTTTTTGGATAAAAAATCTCGCCCTAGCTAATTTATCTACTTTGGGCTGCTTCTTCGTAAAGGAATAATATTTGTAGGCATAAAAATATACTAAGCTATAGGTAATAGCCTTGAGATTGTTTGTGCTTTATTTTGACGCTTGTTGATAGAAGAATATCACCAAGTGTTGAAAATCATGTAGTGACCAAGATGGGCCCAGGATTGCACAAAGCCTCATTCATATGGAGAGCCCAAGGAGTTATTGATTTTCAGTTCTAAGCCGGCTTAAGCAGTTCAGTGCAGACTTGTGAAGATGTGCTTGTCCCTGTATTGCACTGGTATCTGGGACAATTACTTATCCTGAGGCCAAAATAATTTAAGTAATTTAAAGAATATGATCATTAGAACTTGGAATGTTACGACGTTTAACATAATTTTGCTGGGATTTTGACTAACAAATTCAAATGACTTAAGCTTAACTTATTAGTAGTTTCAAAAACTCATATCCAAGAGATAGGATGAATGAAATGGGGTTATGAAAAATTTATTTACTTAGGCAGTATGGATGGGATGCATAGACAGGAAGTAAAGCTCATAATGAATAAGAAAGCTGCAAAGTCTTGTTTAGGCTGAGAAGGTATTAATAATAGAATACTTATGGCCAATTTTATGACTAAAAATTGCAGAGTATGTGCTATAGCAGTATATGCCCCTGTAGAACTGACTGAGGGAGATAGTAGTGACTCAGATGAATTATGCCCATAATTACAGGAGCAAATAGACAGGGTTCCAGGTAGAAATGAGGTGTTTTTTGGATATTTTTTCGCCCAGGCTGGTAAAAATAAGACTGAAGGTATCTTAGCCTAAGTAAATTTTTTGTAGTAAAAGAAAACAGTGATGGGTACAAAATGCTGCAATTGTGTATGCATAACAATCTAGTTGTAACCAATGCAGTATTTGGCCTTAAAAAGGCCTACCAGTTAACTAGGTATTCATGTGATTGTAAGACGGAAAACCAAATTGATTTTGCTATTGTAAACTGAAGACTGGCAAGATTAAAACAAAAGTATACTGGGGTGTTGTTATTGATGTTAAAAGTAAAGATAACAATCTATTAGGGCGTAAGGTGTACTTAAAGCTGAAATTTAAGAAGGATCAGAAGATTTGACGCTGGTAGACTCCAGGATCAGAATTTGAGAAAAGTTTTTCAAGAACAGTTGAATACTAAACTAGAGAGTTTAAAATTTGACATTGTAGAGAATGGATGGAATGATTTTAGGAAAATAATTTATTAGCTTGCTGACGGTGTCTTAGAGAAGAAAGTTAAGAATGTAGCTATGAATATTAGTGAATAATCTTTATGTTTAATAAAGAAGAGGAGAGACTTATAAAAGATTCATCTTTGTGATGGATCATATGAAAACAAGAGAAGTTTAAAGAAAGTGGAGAAAGCACTAGGATAGGAATTAAGGGGCTGTGATGTGAAAACCATATATGAAGTTGACAAGGATCTAAACAACGCAGCTAGACGGCATAATATTAAAATATTGTGCTGGCATATTCATACATTGAGAGGAAGAAGTTTACCCAGACTTGTCCCACTAAAAGACCAGAAGGGGGCCACAAATAGGGATAAGGAAAGAAAAAAACAGATAAACAGAACATTTTGAGAATGTGCTAAACCAAAATAAAGTTATAGGAAAAGATATGGAGGAAAACGAAAAAGTTTGTGATACCTTGGATGTTAAGAAAGATTTGTTTAGTGAGGAAGAATTAGCGACAGTGCTAAAAGAATGAAAAAAGAAAAATTTCTAAGCTGATCATAGTTTGGTAAGAGAGTCTTATATATATTTGGTTGCTCAGAGGTCGTAAATAGACAACCAAAATTTATGAATATGATTTTGAAAAAAAAAGTACCTGGCGATTACAGGAAAACCCAAATCAAACCACTGTATTAGAAAGGTGGTTAGATTGAGTGTGGTAATAATGGAGGCAATAGCCTGGTCTCTAAATATAGCAAAGTACTTGGTACATAGATACTTCTTAGACTGAGAGATGTTACAAACAAAGTTAGGAGAAAAGAACAGTGTGGTCTTAGAAAGGATAGAAAATGTGTTGTCCAATTTTTTTCTCTTAGGCGAATATTTAAGAAGTGCCAATGTTATCAAACACCTATAGTCTTGAGTTTCACCGATTATATAAGTTTTTGACTTTGTTAATAGAACAGCTTCAGCAAAGGTTTTATTCTTGTATGATATGTCGGAAAAAGAAATTCAAGTGATTAGTAGCATTTACGAGAAAAATGCACCAGTTTAGGTAGGAAATGAGACTATCAGCTGTTTTCATATTAAATCTGGAGTTAAGCAGGGGTATGATCTATCCTCCTTTGTTTGCATCATTTTGATGGCTGAAGGGTTAAGGAGCACAGAAAAGGCAAAAGGAGAACAGGAAATCCAACGGAGAGGACAAACTTTCCTTGACTTAGATTATGCTGATAATTTTTACATTAATTTTAAGACGTTTTTCGAGTTTAGGGTGCTAGAATAGGTTTGCAAATTAATGGTACTGAGACTAAACCGCATACTAGGAATAAATGAAGATGAAATGATGACGTTAGGTAGCGAAAATTTTGATCAAGTAAACAGTTCAACTAGCCTTGGTAGTATTAAACAGTTCATGGTAACAAACTGTAGTAAGGAGCGACCAGGCTCAATAGTAACCAAAACTAAAAAAAAACTCAATTTTGATACCAATAGTCAAATTAAAAGAAATATATTTTCATGCTGATGTTAAATATACAAGTTTCATCAAGTTTACTTACCCATCTAAAGTTACAAGCCTCAGAATATTTGCCCTATTTTAGAAAATAGGTTGAAACACCCCCTAAGAGTCATAGAATCTTAACGAGAATCATATCGTCAGATTCGAGATATCAGATGACCTTACTATAGAAGTTTAAAAATCCAACCTACCAAAAGGTGGTAATTTGTATTTTTTGCCAGAAGACAGATCACGGATGCGTGTTATTTTTTTTATTTCAGGGGTGATCGTATCTACCCGATGATCTTAGAATGTCGCAAAAGGGCTTGTTCTAACGGAAATTAAAACTTCTAGTGCCATTTTTAAGTGACCAAAAAATTGAAGGGTACCTAGGCACCCTCCCACGCTCTTTTTTCCTAATGTTGCCGGATAAAAATTTTGAGATAGTCATTTTACTCAACGTAGTCGATAAACCTAATAACTAGGTCTTTGGTGACAACTTAATCCCCCACAGTCACCGGAGGAGGGGCTGCAAGTTAGAAACTTTGGCCATTGTTTATATATAGTAATGATTATTTGGAAGTGTGCAGATGTTTTCAGAGGGACGTCTTCACGTTTAGGGGGGGCTGGGCGGAGAAGTTTACGCGGAGGATATTTCCATAGAGAAATTTATCATGAGGAAAGAGATTATCAATGAAGGGGGCACAGGGTTTTCTAGCATTATTTTAAAAAGGCAATGAAATAAAAATAATAAAAAAAAGTTTTTTCTGCTGGAAGTAAGGAGCAGCAATAAGAAACTTTAGCTTAAAAAGAGAGACATTGATGAGGGGACAACCCCTTTTATGTACAGAATAATTTCTGTTCGTTTTAAGTTTTACTTTCACTGCTTTCTTTCAGTTGAAAATCTTGTTTGTTTTTTTAATTGATTTCTGAACGTTTTTGAATTAATGTATGTTTGATTTTTGCTCGCCACACATGAATAATTAAAACGAAATTTAAATTTTATTTTTTTGAATAAATGGCCGTTTCATGGTTTTAATCGGACGATTTTGAGAAATAGGAGTGGTGGAGGAGGCCTAATTGCCCTCAAATTTTTGGTGACCTAGAAAGGTAACTAGAATTTTTTTTACGATTGTTTTTATTAGTAATAGATATGGGTAACTTAAGAATTAACTGAGGGCTACGTAACGAACATTTATATATTTATATTTTTATTACGTGTATGTGGGGGTTAATCCCCTCTTCAATACCCTGCTCTTTACACTGAAGCTTAAATTTTTTCCTAGTTCTTTAAAAATGACCCCTGAATCACAAAGGCCGTAGAATAAATAGATGAATTTACTAAACATACTTTAGCGTAAAGAGCACGCTATTGAGGAGGAGATAAATACTCTTATATACGTAACAAAAATATACTAATATAGAAGTTCGTTACGTAAGTTAATTCATAAAATACGCGTATTCATTACTAATAAAAACGTTCGTTAAACAATATAATGTTCTAGCTGCCTTTGAAGTAACCGATAATTAGAGGGTAGGTAGGTCTCCTCCCCCCCCCAGGCCTTCCTTTTATCAAAATCGTCCGATCGAAACTATGAGAAGGCCATTTAGTCAAAATTATATATGAAAATTTCGTTTTAATTATTCATGTACAACGAGCCAAAATGAAAACATGCATTAATTCAAAAACTTTTAGAAACTAAATAAAAAAAAACAAACAAGCTTACTCAACTGAGAGTAAGGAACGACATTAAAACTTAAAACGATTAGAAATTATTCCGTATATGAAAGGGGTTATCCCCTCCTCAACTCCCAGCTCTTTACGCTAAAGTTTGAATTTTTCTCACAATTCTACAAAAAAAATAACTAACTTTATCGTAAAGAGTGGTGCGTCAAGGAGGAGACAACTTTTTCCTATACACAATAATTTCTGTTAGCTTTAATTTTTAATGTCGCTCCATACTCTCAGTTGAGAAAACTTGTTTTTTTTTTTATTTCATTATTAATAAAGACGGTGGGAGCAGTGAAGATGTTAAAAATAGAATAGCCAAGGCTCAGGGTGTTTTTTCACGATTAATTTTTTTTTATCAAACTGGGGATCAGGAGCACCAAACGTCAAAGCGTAGTAGTTGGTACACTCTCTCTCCAAACGGCTAACATGAAGAGGGTCAGAGTACATAATGCCACTTTTATTTAATAAAAACAGTATTTATGCATCAAAATTTCAAAGCAGGGAAGTGTTTATTTTTATCTGAGTGGCATTTCATAGAGAGAATAATAGCACTGCTAAGTAAAGAGTGATATGCATAAAATGAATTCCCTATTTTATTTATCTTTTTTTGTTATTCTTTATTCCAGGGTACTTCGTATAGATGAAGTTGTCAGACAAATTTCGAAAGGGGCTCGTTTGATTTGAAATTTCAAGTTCCAGTTCCCTTTTTAATAGTTGAAAGTGATTGGAGGACTTCAACTGAAATCAAGGAGCAACATAAAAGCTTAAAATGAAGAAAAATCATTACGTATATGAGGCGGTTTGCACCCTCGTCAATATTGCACTCTTTACGCTAAAGTTCGAATTTTGTTCCAGTTCTTGAAGAACAATATCCATGAATAATCAATTGCGTTTAGTTAAAATAAATAGCTCTTATGAAATTATTAAATAATTTTAGCTAAAGAGAAAGGTACTGACGAGGGGCGAGCCCCCTCATATACGTAATAATTTCTGTAAATTTTAAGGTTTTATGCTGCTTCTTACTTTCAGTTGAAAAGAAAATGTTTTTGACTCAATTTCTGATCGTTTTTTAAATAATTCTCGGATATCTGACGCCCCTTCATGGAAACTCCGTACCCCTAAGAAACATGCCTCCATGGAAAGATCCTCCGTGGTAACCTTTTCCATTCTACCCTCCCCCCCCCCCACATCAGAAAAAATACTCTCTGAAAATGTCTATATACTTCCCAATATCAATACTGTATATAAGCAATGGGCAAAGCTCCCAACTTGCAACCCTTCCTCTGGTGACTGTGGGGATCAACTCATCTTCAAAGACATAGTTATTAGATTTTTGACTATGCTGAACAAAATGGATACCTCAAAATTTTGATTGGATGACTTTGAGAAAACATTAACGTGGGTGGGGCCCTAGTGCTGCACCAATTTTTGGCTACTTAAAAAGGGCAGTAGATGTTTTAATTTCCGTTCTAATGAGCTCTCTCAAGCTATTCGGAGACCCCTTGGTCGATACAATCACCCCTGGAAAGAAAAAAATAAATAAAAACACATTCATGATTTTTTTTCTGGCAAAAATTACAAAATTCCACATTTTTGTAGATAGGATCTTGAATCATCTACAGTTGGGTTATTTGATGCGCTGAATATAATCGTGTTATTTTCATTAGGTTCTATGACTTTTAGGGGGTGCTTCCCTCTTTTCTTGAAAATAAGGGAAATACTCTCAGGCTCGTAGCTTTCTATGAGCAGGACTAAACATGATAAAAATATATATTCGAAATCAGTATTAAAATCCGTTTGTTATGATGTACCTATTTATATTAGAATTCCGTTTTTTATAGTTTCGGTTACTGTGGTGACGAGTCATTTTTGAATTACCGTTCGTTAAAACAAACTATTTGATCGCAGTTTGTAAGGGTTCCACGTTTACAGACGGCAATTTCACAAAGTAATCCAAGATCCCACTTTAAGGAACAAACATATCTTGACATGATCAGAATCCAAAGCGCCTACTTTGTAATGAATGGCTAAATTTGCAAGAAATCAATAAATATTTAGAATCCATAAAGCTCCAGTCACGTTCTGAAAGGAAGACAAAAAATTTCTTCGCAGTTCTCAGTCCTACTTATCGAAGCCTGATGATGACGAGACTTTGTCAACATCAACGCTATTAGAAGGTGATGAGGCAATGTATGAGGATAAAGAAGTCTGAACCTGAGGACTACGACTACAAACCGGGACCGTTGACTTGATCCTAATGTTCTGCAGAACGTAGTTCTTGTCTTTGAATCGGATACACCTTTAGTGATTGATAAGAACAAAATTGCCGGAGAAACGTATCAAATCATGCAAGAGCTTAAAATTGAGAATTCGGAAATTGACAATGATCATTTAACAGGTCTTTACTTCGACGGCTGACGTGACAAAAGGTTATCAACGAAATAGGAAGATAATAAATACTATTGACTTTATGACAAATCAAAACCACGCTTTGTAGTATACAAACTACTTTCAGTAAATTTAAGCAACCAGCACCGAGTTGCACTAAAAGTAATACTTTCGCTGTGCAGGGACTTTTCAAACAGTTCGTGGTAACGAACTGTAGTAAGGAGCGACACGGCTCAATAGTAACCAAAACTCTAAAAAATGGAATTTTGACACCAATACCTAAATCAAAAGAATTGCATTTTAATGCTGATTTTAAATATATAAGTTTCATAAAGTTTAGTCTTACCCATCAAAAGTTACGAGCCTGAGAAAATTTGCGTTATTTTAGAAAATAGGGAGAAACGCCCCCTAGAAGTCATAGAATCTTAACAAAAATCACACCATCAGATTCAGCGTATCAGAGAACCCTACTGTAGAAGTTTCAAGCTCCTATCTACAAAAATGTGGAATTTTGCATTTTTTGCCAGAAGGCAGATCACGGATGCGTGTTTATTTGTTGTTTTTTTTTTCCAGGGGTGATCGTATCGACCCAGTTGTCCTAGAATGTTGCAAGAGGGCTCTTTCTAACGGAAATGAAAAGTTCTAGTGCCCTTTTTAAGTGACCAAAAAATTGGAGGGCACCTAGGCCCCCTCCCACGCTAATTATTTTACCAAAGTCAACAGATCAAAATTCTGAGATAGCCATGTTATTCAGCGTAGTCGAAAAACCTTATAACTATCTCTTTGGGGACGACTTACTCCTCCACAGTCCCCATGGGAGGGGCAACAAGTTACAAACTTTGACCAATGCTTACATATAGTAATGGTAATTGGGAAGTGTACAGGCTTTTCGGGAGGATTTTTTTGGTTGGGGAGGGGTTGAGAAGAGGGGGATATGCTGGGGGAACTTTCAATCGATAATTTGTCATGGGGGAAGAAAATCTCCATGAAGGGAGCGCAGGATTTACTAGCATTATTTAAAAACACAATGAAAAAATAAATATGAAAAAGTTCTTTCAGCTGGAAGTAAGGAACAGCATTAAAACTTATTACCCATTATTATTAGAAATTATTACCCATTTGAGGGGCTCACCTCCTCCTAATACCTCGCTCTTTACGTTAAAGTATTTTTAGTAATTTCAACTATTTATTCTATGGCTTTTGTCATTCTGGGGTCATTCTTAATGAATTGGGACCAAATTTAAGCTTTAGTGTAAAGAGTGAGAATCTGACAAGAAGGCGAACCCCTTCATATATGTAATAAAATATGAGAATACAAAAGTTCTTTACGTAAGCTAATTTATAAGTTACATAAATCTTTTACTAATAAAAATATTCGTAAAGAATTACAAGTTCTAGTTGCCTTTTTAATTGACCAAAAAATCGGAGGGCAACTAGGCTTCCTCCCCTGCTCTTTTTTCTCAAAATCATTAAATCAAAATTATGAGAAAGCCATTTAGCCAAAAAAAAAAATGCAAATTTCATTTTAATTATTCCTCTGCGGAGAGCCAAAATCAAAACATGCATTGATTCAAAAACGTTCAGAAATTAAATATAAAAAAAACAAGTTTTTTTAACTGAAAGTAAGAAGCGACATTAAAACTCAAAACGAACAGAAATTACTTCGTATATGAAAGAGGCTGGTTCCTTATCAAAGCCTTGCTCTTTACGCTAAACTTTTTTACTGTTTGAAAAAGAAGAATTGAGAGACAGAGTCAAACTTTAGCGTAAAGAGCGGGGCGTTGATGAGGAAGCAGCCTCTTTCATATACGAAGTAATTTCTGTTCGTTTTAAGTTTTAATGTCGCTCCTTACTTTCAGTTAAAAAAACTTGTTTTTTTTTAATTTAATTTTTCAAAGGAACTAAAAATTTCGTCTTAACGACTTGTCAGCTAGTTTATTATAGTCATTTTATTTACTTTTTGCGGCGAAATTTTTAAGCAATACTTTTGCTGAGCGGGGATTTTTTTTAATGAACTAAAAATATCATCTTAACGACTAGTAAGCTATTTTATTAAAGTTATCTTATTTACTTTTTGTGACGAAATGTTTAAGCAAAATATTAAAAATTCTATTTCAGCCGTTTAACAAATACATAAAAACTAGATGCCAACCAGATAGAAAGACAGTCATATGGAATAAGTATTTGTTTAAGGCTATCTTTGGCAAAGTTTCTCATTTTATGCGATGTTTCCTTACCTAATTTTATACCATCTGCTCAAAAGAAGAGAAAAAAGTTCAATAACTGTCTAATAGCAAGCATCGTTTTGATACTTACTAAAAAAAAGGGGAAGCTTGCTTTAAGTTTTTCGTTATGCTGAAGCTTTTAATAAGTTGATTCAAGAAAAATCTGTTATTTATTTTGTTTACACGTTATTCTAGAAATAAAACACTTAAAAAAAGGATTAGAAATGTAATTAAATATATCTTTGTATTTAAATATATAAAATAGAAATACATTTTTTATGTTTAATTTAATGTAAATTTCTATTTTACATTTTTTTAATTACATTAAATTTTTATTCCAATATATAAATATTGAAATACGTAACACAGTTATTTTGTAAATGCCTAGGTTGGCTATTCTCTAAATTTCCATTTGGACTATTAATGTCAATAATTTATTCCCTAAAAATTGCTAGTATCAATTTTTTTTGCTCTATATCTTCTAAATATTTTATGAGTTTCCGAGCCATCAACAGAACTATTATCTTTTTTTCCAAAATATATGATAACTGACTAAAAGAAATTGGCTAAATTGAGCAATGAACACAAGATCATTACCAATTGTCGAACAATGAGTAAAACAGAAATACAAAATCCCCCCTCGTTATTTGAAAGTTTTGAAGCTTAAAGCCTTTTCCAATTTCTGAAAACGACCAGAAGTTACTCTATTCCCCGTTAACTCTTTGTATCCCAAACAGAGCCGTTCCTACGGTTGGTGGTGCCCGGACAATATTAATTAAGACATCCCCCTCTTAACTTAAATATTAACAAAGAAAACCGAATTAAAGTTATAAGTTGGATCAAACTGGTGAGTTCCCAAGCCATGGAGCCCCCCTCCCTTCCCCATAAGCCACGGTGTTTTGGGCCACTATTCCCCATACGCTTGTGTAGTTAAAAAAAATTTCAAACCGAAATTTGAAGATAGCCAATTTAATCAATATGACAATAACATCTTAAAATATGCTCCCATGTATAACATAATATCTATGGCTCCAAGGGATTTTGCAACCTTTTCAATGAAGAGCCTCTTGTAGGCTATTGCAAAGATACGCTATATAAAAGACAGGTGAAAATTTTCCTGAAATCAGCTTGGAGCTGGTTTGTCCTCTAGTCCTATCAAACATATCTCTAAAATGAAACGAACAGGTTGATAAATGGGTGAACCTTCCAATAAAAAATGATTTTAAACAAGTGAAAGAAAATATTTACGTGGATAAAATAATAAAAAAAAAGTCAAAACTCCTTAGCATAGAACCCAAAGAAAACCAGATTTTTATTTGTGTTTCCCCTGTTTCTTCTATACGAGTAATTTAAAAAACTTATTCCACAAAACGAATTTTTCAAAGAAAAGTAAATATTTTCTTAATTAAACCAAACCAAATGAGCAGATATAAAGTCAAATGACTTTCAAGTGTGAAACTACCACAAATCAGCCCCAATAAATAAATGAAACTAAAAAAGAACAGAAATTACAATGAATCAAACAGTTCGGGGTAACGAACCGTAGTAAGGAGCGACCCGGCTCAATAGTAACCGAAACTCTAAAAAATGGAATTTTGATAAGAATAGTTACATCAAAAGAATTGCATTTTGATTCTGATTTTAAATATAAAAGTTTCATCAAGATCAGTTATACCTATCAAAAGCTAAGATCCTGAGAAAATTTACCTCATTTTAGAACAGGGTGGAAACACCCCCTTAGAGTCATACAATATTAAACAAGATCACACCATCACATTCATCGTATAAGAGAACCTTATTGTAGAAGTTTCAAGCTCCTATCTACAAAAATGTGGAATTTCGCATTTTTGTCAGAAAATAGATCACTGATGCGTGTTTATTTGTTGTTGTTTTTGTTTTTTCCCAGGGGTGATCGTATCGACTGAGTGGTCCCAGGATCTTGCGAAAGGGCTATTTCTTACGCAAATTAAAAGTTCTAGTTCCCTTTTTAAGTGACCAAAGAAATTGGAGGGCATCTAGGCCCCCTCCCACGCTCATTTTTCCCCAAAGTCACCAGATCAAAATTCTGAGATAGCCATTTTATTTACCATAGTCTAAAAACCTTATAACTATGTCTTTTTGGACGACTTACTCCCCCGCCGTCCCCGTGAGATGGGCTGCAAGCTATAAACTTTGACCTGTGATTACATATAGTAATGGTTACTGGGAAGTTTACAGACGTTTTCACGGGGATCTTTTTGGTTTAGGGGGGAGAGTTGAGGGGCGAAGGGTTACGTGGGATGATATTTCCACGGAGAGACTTGTCATGGGGGAAGAGAATTTCAATGAAGAGGGCGCAGGATTTTCTAGCTTTACTTGAAAAAAAAAAAAACAATGAAAAAATAAATATGAAAAGTTCTTTCTACTGAAAGTAAGGAGCAGCATTAAAACTTAAAACGAACAAAAATTATTACGCATATGAGGGGTTTACCTCCTCGTTATATCTCACTCTTTACGCTAAAGTATTTTTAGTCATTTCAACTATTTATTCTACGGCCTTTGTGATTCAGAGGTCATTCTTAAGGAATTGGGACAAAATCTAAGCTTTAGTGTAAAGAGCGAGGTATCGACGAGGGTTGAACCCCCTCATATACGCAATAAAAACATACGAATATAGAGATTCGTTACGTAAGTTAATTCGTAAGTTACGTATAATTTTACCAATGAAAATTTTTGTAAAAAATTTAAAGTTCTTGTTACTTTTTAAGTAATCAAAAACTTGGAGGGCAACTAGGCCTCCTCCTTCGCTTCTTTCCGCTAAAAATCTTCCGATTAATTGCAATTAATTAATGTGCAAATTTCGATTTAATTATTTATGTGCGGAGAGCCAAGATCAAAACATGCATTAATTCACAAACCTCCAAAAATTAAATAAAAAAACAATTATTTTGAACGGAAAGTAAGGAGCGACATTAAAACCTAAAACGAACAGAAATTACTCCGTATATGATAGGGGCTTTTCCTCCTCAACACCCCGCTCTTTACGCTAAAGTTTACTGTTTTAAAATTAGAGTTAAGAGAAAGGGTGAAACTTTAGCGTAAAGAGCGGGGCGTTGAGGAGGAAAAGCCCCTTTCACATACGGAGTAATTTCTGTTCGTTTTAATGTCGCTCCTTACTTTCCGTTAAAATATTTTTTTTTTAATTAACTGAAAAAAACCACTGAAACTCAAAACGAGAAAAAAAACTAATATGAGGTGGACAGACAAAATCCATGCCTTCTCAACACCAGAATATATCTTTTGCTTCACTGAAATAACAATACATTTTAAATATTTTCACTTTTTCGACTTTAATAAATACAAAGCTATTAAAACTTTAAGGAATAAATATCAGAATATGTATGTTAAACTGACAATTGGCAGTCATTTTTTTCATTAAAATGTAAATTTTTTTATGGGTTAATTCTAGAAAAAAATTAGGTGTTTTTAACTTACGAAGAAGTGATCGGATTTTAATCAAATCTTTTATTTAGAAGGACCTCGTAGTTCAGAATTTAAATTCCGACCTGATGCAGTGTAGAACTGCATCTAGATGTAGAACTGCTCATTTCCAATCCAATAAGCCCCCTCCAAAGTTTGCACGAAAAGACTTTCTACATAAACCTTATATTTCCCCAGGATGTAACCTACAACCTCTAGCATTACTATAAGAAAACGATGATGACAAATAAACATGAAAACGTTTTTTCAAATGAAAGGAAGAAGTAGCATTGAAACTTAAAACGAACAGAGATTATTACGCATATGAGGGGTTCTAAAAATACTTTAGCATAAAGAGCTAAGTATTTAGGAGGAGATAAATACCTTGCTCTTTATGCTAAAGTATTTTTAGTAATTTCAACTATTTATTCTACGGCCTTTCTGATTCAGGGGTCATTCTTAAAGAATTGGGACAAAACTTACTATAGTGTAAAGAGCGAGGTATTAACGAGGGTACAAACCCCCTCGTATACATAATAAAAATATAAGGTTATGAAAGTTTGTTACGTAAGTTAATTCTTAAGTTACGCATATTTTTTACTAATAAAAACGTTCGTTAAAATTAAAAGTTCTAGTTGCCTTTTTAAGTAACCGAAAAATTACAGGGCAACTAGGCCTTCTTCCTCACCCCTTATTTCTCAAAATCGTCTGATCAAAACTAAGAGAAAGCCATTTAGCCAAAAAAGGAATTAATATGCAAATTTCATTTTAATAATTCATGTGCGGAGAGCCAAAACAAAACATGCATTAACTCAAAACCGTTCAGAAATTAAATAAAAAAAAAAAACTAAGTTTTTTAGCTGAAAGTAGGGAGCGACATTAAAACTTAAAGTGAACAGAAATTACTCCGTATATGAAATGGGTTGTCCCCTCCACAATCCCTCGCTCTTTACGCTAAAGTTGGACTTATTGCCACAATTCTACTTTTTAAAACAATTAAAAGCTTTAGCGTAAAGAGCGAGGGATTGTGGAGGGGACAACCCATTTCATATACGGAGTAATTTCTGTTCGTTTTAAGTTTTAATGTCGCTCCTTACTTTCAGCTAAAAAAATTAGTTTTTTTTATTTAATTTTAAAATAAGTGGCCGAGGCCAACTCAAAACGAGTAAAAATTATAATGAGTAAGGCTTATAACCTCTTTGCCTTCTCAAGGCCTGAACACAATTTGGGCTTTACTAAAAAAAAAAAAAAGAAAAAAACAAATATCCATGGATTGTAACTTTAAATGACATATACTGACATTTCTTCCTTAAAGTTTGGTAATCTTCATTTATAAAGTAAAAAAGGTGAAAGCATTTCAAACGTATTTCGTTTTCAGTAAAGAAATAATATTGTATATCTTTTCAGTTTTCTTCAATAAGAATCCATAGTATTGGTTGCTATTTGTATGTTGGAGAAACTATTCAACAATTTTTATTCCTGACACAAACAGAATTTTTAATTTAATTTTATCGCTTCTGAGAATGACCCGAAAAATTAAAATTAATATTACTCCCAAAAGATTCTATCTGTTTGAAAACCTGGATACATTTACACTCTTTTTATTTATTTAGATTGTAAGAGCTGAAGTAGTGATAGTAGTATCCCTAAAAGTTTCACCTTAAGAACCCCAGTCGGTCTCGATATATTGGAGAGATGTCTTAATGGCAACCATAAACACAGTACCTTTAGAGCAACACTTAGCTTTAAAGCGTAATGGACCAATTGCATTATTGTGGGGGGTTTGTCTCTAAAGACAAACTGAATGTCCCTAAGACATAGATAGACATAATAGACATGTCCATTATAGACATAATGGAATGTCCCTAAAGACATAGTTGCTGTTCCGTTCTACTATGCTGAACAAAATGGCAGTCTCAAAATTTTCACTTGATACGTTTAGAAATTGAATGTCCGTGAGAGAAAGGATTCTTGCCCTCCAATCTTTTGTTACTCTTAAAAAGGGTACCACACACTTGTGCTATAGTTGGAGAGCAAAGGGGGGTTGGTGGCTTCCCCCTTCATAAATCTAGTAAAAACCTTTTAAACAAGTAAAAACAATGTGAAATCGTTTAATTGTTTTTTGCAGTAAAGTGCGAATTATGTTTTGGTCTTGAGAAGGCATGGGGGTGATCAGTCCTAATCATATAAATATTTACTCGTTTTGAGTTTGAATTGGTTATTTATTGTATGATTTAAATTAACAAAGTACGTTTAAAGTCTTTAAACTTTTTAAGCTTTAATAAATAAAAAAATATTAAAACGTTAAGGAATGTATATTAGCATATGTATACTAAACTGACAATCAACAGACATTTTTTTCCCAGTAAAGTGCAAATTACGTTCTGGTCTTGAGAAGGTGTGGGGGTTGTCAAAGATATATACCTTATTTATATAACTTATATCCCCGAAGGTCATAACTCACCTTGCCTTCAGGTCTTTGGGGGGGGGGGGGGTGTCTTCCTCAAAGACATAATTTCCGGTGTTTTTAATTCCGTTGAACAAAATGGTTATCTCAAGCTTTTGATATGATGTTTTTGGGCAAATGGTGGGCGTGGTAGGAGGGTTAGATGCCCTCCAATACCTTTGACTATAAAAAAGAGCACTGGTCATTTCAATTTCCAATCGAATTAGCTGTTTTCAAAATTTCTACGACAACAAAAGGCCACAGGGGTATCCACCCTTCGACTACTCTGAATCTTAAAAAGGGCAATAGAACTTCTGAATAAGAATCCAATAAGCCCCCTCCGAAAATTAGACGATCCCTCTTTCTACGCATATACCTTATATGCCTCCACGGAATAACTTAGAACTCTTGCCTTGAAAGCTGTGTGGGGGTTGTCATCCTCAAAGAAGTAATTTCCGGACCTTTCAATTACTTTGAAAAAATGGCTATCTCAAAATTTTGATTGAATGTGTTTTGGAAAATGGTGGGCATGGGAGGGGGATTAGTTGCACTCGAATCACTTTCAATTATTAAAATGAGCACTAACCATTTCAATTTCCAACCAAATCAGCTCTTTTTGAAGTTTCTACGACAACAAATGGTCATATCAAAATTTCTATCAAAGAAAATCTTTCATCTAACAACATTGAAGACAAAATACGTTTAAAATGTTTTAGATTTGTTAACTTTCATAAATAAAAATTATTAAAACTTTAAGGAATACATGTCAGTATAGGGATACTAAACTTACGATCGAGTCACCTTTTTTTCAGTAAAGTGCAAGTTATGTTCTGGTCTTGAGAAGGTATGGGGGTTGTCAAAGACATAATTTCCTGACCTTTCAACTACACTGAACAAAATGGCTATCTCAAGATTTTGATTTGTTGTGTTTTGGGAATTGATAGACGTAGGAATGGGAGAGAGTGTGGGGTTTTTTCTTTACCCTCCAATCACTTTTGACTAATAAAAAGGGAACCAGCCCATTCAATTTCAAATCGAAATTTTACCAGATGCTTTTGGGAAAATCCGAGGTTTTGAAGGTATCCATCCTTTGATCATTCTCAATCTTGAAAATGACACTAGAACTTCTTACTACCCTTTCTGTATAAGCCTTATGCACCCTCTGGGCACAACTTGAAACCCTTGAAAATACGATTGTGATCGTGAAAATCAGAGGATGTGAGGGGAGGGGGTATCTACCCTTCGTTCACTCTAAATCTTGAAAAGGACACTAGAAATTCTGATTACCAATCCAATAAGCCCCCCTCCGAGTTTAAACGACCACCCTTTCTAGATTTATCTTATATGCAACTAGGCTATAACCTACAACCCTTGCACTGAGGGCTGGGGGGTTGATCCTCAAAGACATAATTTATGGACCTTTTAATTAGGTTGAACAAAATGACTATCTCAAACTTTTGATTGGATGTGTTTTCTTGGGAAATGGTGGGCGTGGAAGGGTTGTTAGTTGCCCTCCAAACATTTTGATGATTAAAAAGGGTACCAAACCTTTCAATGTCCAATCGAAGGAACTCTTTTCGAGGCTTTTACGACAAGAAATGACCACCTCGGAATTTCTAATGGCCATTTCAAAATTTCTATCAGATGCATTTTAGAAAAGTAAGAGGCGTGAGGAGGAGGGTGTATCCACTCTCTGTTCACTCTTAATCTTAAAAAGGGCACTAGAACCTTGGGTCACCAATGCAATGACACCCCTTTGAATTTTACATGATCAGCCTTTCTATGTGTACCTTATATGCCCCAGGGCGTAACTTATAGCCCTTGCCCTGATGGCTTTCGGGGGTTTGCCTTTCTTAAAGACAAAATTTACGAACCTTTATATTATGCTGAACCAAATGACGATCTCAAAATTTTGATTGGATGTGTTTGGGGAAATGTTGGGCGTGGGAAGGGTGCTAGTTGCCCTCCAATCACTTTGGACAATTAAAAACGATACCAGCCTTTTCAATTTCCGATCAAGTGAGCCTTTTCAAAGTTTCTACGACAGAAAAATCCATTTAAAAATATCTATCAGATGTGATTCAGGAAAATACGAGGTGTCAGAGGGGGGATGAAGTAACCTAATTCTGATCATTGTGAATCTTAAAAATGGTTCCAGAACTTCTAATTACTAATCCATTGAGCCCCGTCCGAGGTTTATACGATCATCCTTTATGTATATACCTTATATGTTCCCAGGGAATAACTTACAACCCTTTCCCTGGGGCCCTTGGGGAGGGATTCATCCTTAAACCCATAATTTTGACGTTGAACAAAATGACGATCTTAAAATTTTGATTGGATGTAATTGGGGAAATGGTGGGCGTGGATGGGGGCTAGTTACCCTCCAATTACTTTCGACTATTAAAACGGGCACTAGCCTTTTCAGTTTCCAATGAATGAGCATTTTTGAAGTTTCTACGACAACAAATAGCCATTCCAAAACCATTCCAAAACTCTTTCTCTTAACTCTACATTTTAAAACAGTAAAAACTTTAGCGTGAGCCCCTTTCATATACGGAATAATTTCTGTTCGTTTTAAGTTTTAATGACACTCCTTACTTTCATTTAAAAAAAACTTGTTTGTTTTTTTGTTTAATTTCTGGACGTTTTTTAATTAATGCATGTTTTGATCTCGGCTCTCCGCACATAAATAATTAAATCGAAATTTGCATATAATTTTTTTGGAACTAAATGGCGTTTTCAAAGTTTTAATCGATATATTTTGAGAAAAAAGGAGCAAGGGAGGAGGCCTAGTTACCCTCCAATTTTTGATTTCTTTTTTACAAACATTTTCATTAGTAAAAAATATGCGTATCTTACGAATTAAATTACGTAGCGAACTTCTATATTCGTCTGTTTTTATTGCACATATGAGGGGGCTCGACCCTCGTTGATACCTCGCTCTTTACATTAAAGCTAATTCCTTAAGAATAACCCCTGAATAAAAAAGGCCGTAGAATAAATAGTTGAAATTACTAAAAATACTTTAGCGTAAAGAGCGAGGTAATACGAGGAGGTAAACCCCTCATATGCGTAATAATTTATGTTCGTTTTAAGTTTTAATGCTGCTTCTCACTTTCAGTAGAAAAAACTTTTCGTATTTATTTGTTCATTGTTTTTTTAAATAATTCTAGAAAATCCTGCGTCCCCTCCATTGAAAGTTTCTTCCCCCATGAGAATTTTCTCCATGGAAAGATCTTCCCCGGTAATCTTCTCCCTTCAACTCTTCCCCCCAAACCAAAAAAATCCCCCTGAAAACGTTTTCACACTTCCCAGTAACCATTACTGTATGTAAACACATGTCAAAGTTTGTAACTTGCAGCCCCTCCCACGGGAGCTACGGGGGAGTAAGTCGTCCCAAAAGACATAGTTATTCGGTTTTTCGACTATGGTGAAAAAAATGGCTATCTCATAATTTCGATCCGGTAATTTTGTGGAAAAAATAAGCGTGGGAGGGGGCCTAGGTGCCCTCCAATTTTAGGTCCCTTGAAAAGGGTACTAGAACTTTTAATTTCCGTTATAATGAGCCCTTTTGCGACATTCAAGGACCACTGAGTCGATACGATCACCCCTGGGAAAAAAGAACAAACAAAACAACAAATAAACACGCATCCTTGATTTGTCTTCTGCAAAAAATGTGAAATTCCACATTTATGTAGATAGGGGCTTGAAACTTCTACAATAAGGTTCTCTGATACGTTTAAACTGATGGTGTGATCAAACAGTTCGTGGTAACGAACTGTAGTAAGGAGCGACCCGGCTCAATAGTAACCAAAACTCTAAAAAATGGAATTTTGATACCAATAGCTACATCAAAAGAATCGCATTTTAATGCTGGTTTTAAAAATATAAGTTTCATCAAGTTCATCAAGTTTCATCAAAGTTACGAGCCTGAGAAAATTTGCGTTATTTTAGAAAATAGGGGGAAACGCCGCCTAAAAGTCATAGAATCTTAACGAAAATCACACCATCAGATTCAGCGTATCAGAGAGCCCTACTGTAGAAGTTTCGAGCTCCTATCTACAAAAATGTGGAATTTTGCATTTTTTGCCAGAAGGCAGATCACGGATGCGTATTTATTTGTTTTTTTGTTTTTTTGTGTTTTTTTTCTTTTTCCCAGGGGTGATCGTATCGACCCAGTTGTCCTAGAATGTTGCAAGAGGGCTCATTCTAACGGAAATGAAAAGTTCTAGTGCCCTTTTTAAGTGACCAAAAAAATTGGAGGGCACCTAGGCCCCCTCCCACGCTAATTATTTTCCCAGAGTCAACGGATCAAAATTCTGAGATAGCCATTTTATTCAGCGTAGTCGAAAAACCTTATAACTATATCTTTTGGGACGAATTACTCCCCCACAGTCCTCGTGGAAGGGGCAACAAGTTACAAACTTTGACCTGTGCTTACATATAGTAATGGTTATTGGGAAGTATACAGGCGTTTTCAGGAGGATTTTCTTGGTTTGGGGGAGGGGTTGAGAAGAGGGGGATATGCTGAGGGAACTTTCCTTCGAGAATTTGTAATGGGAGAAGAAAATTTCCATGAAGGGAGAGCAGGATTTACTGGCATTATTAAAAAAAAAACAATTAAAAAATAAAAGGGAAAAAGCTTTTTCAGCTGGAAGTAAGGAACAGCAATAAAACTTAAAACAAACAGAAATTATTACCCATATGGGGGGCTCACCTCCTTCTAATACCTCGCTCTTTACGCTAAAGTATTTTCAGTAATTTCAACTACTTATTCTACGGCTTTTGTGATTCAGGGGGTCATTCTTAATGAATTGGGATAAAATTTAAGCTTTAGTGTAAAGAACGAGGTACTGACAATGGGGCGAATCCCCTCATATATGTAATAAAAACATGAGAATACAAAAGTTCTTTACGTAAGCTAATTTATAAGCTACGTAAATCTTTTACCAATAAAAAGATTCGTAAAAAATTAAAAGTTCTAGTTGCCTTTTTAATTAACCAAAAAATCGGGGGGCAACTAGGCTTCGTCCCCCGCTCTTTTTTTCTCAAAATTATTCGATCAAAATTATGAGAAAGCCATTGAGCCAAAAAAAAAATATGCAAATTTCGTTTTGATTATTCCTCTGCGGAGAGCCAAAATCAAAACATGCATTGATTAAAAAACGTTCAGAAATTAAATAAAAAAAACAAGTTTTTTTAACTGAAAGTAAGGAGCGACATTAAAACTTAAAACGCACAGAAATTACTTCGTATATGAAAGAGGCTGCTTCCTCATCAACGCCCCGCTCTTTACGCTAAAGTTTTTTACTGTTTTAAAAAGAAGAATTGAGAGAAAGAGTCAAACTTTAGCGTAAAGAGCGGGGCGTTGATGAGGAAGCAGCCTCTTTCATATACGAAGTAATTTCTGTGCGTTTTAAGTTTTAATGTCACTCCTTACTTTCAGTTAAAAAAATTTATTTTTTTATTTATTTTTCGTGAAGATCGTATGACCTTTAGAGGGTGTTTCCGCCTATTTTCTAAAATGAGGCAAATTTTCTCAGGCTCGTAAGTTTTGATGGGTAAGACTAATCTTGATTAAACTTGTATATTTAAAAATTAAAATTCCATTCTTTTTATGTAACTATTGGTATCAAAATTCCATATTTTAGAGTTTCGGTTACTATTGAGCCAGGTTGCTCCATACTACAGTTCGTTACCACGAACTATTTGATTGTGGGTCCTTAACCAAGTCAGCCTCTGGAACAGATCTGAGGGTATTTTACGCTAAATCTTTACGCTAAAGTTTTTTACTGTTTTAAAAAGAAGAATTGAGAGAAAGAGTCAAACTTTAGCGTAAAGAGCGGGGAGTTGATGAGGAAGCATTCTCTTTCATATACGAAGTAATTTGCGTGCGTTTTAAGTTTTAATGTCGCTCCTTACTTTCAGTTAAAAAAACTTGTTTTTTTTATTTAATTTTCGTTAAGATCGTATGACCTTTAGAGGGTGTCTCCGCCTATTTTCTAAAATGAGGCAAATTTTCTCAGGCTCGTAAGTTTTGATGGGTAAGACTAATCTTGATTAAACTTGTATATTTAAAAATTAAAATTCCATTCAATTATGCAACTATTGGTATCAAAATTCCATATTTTAGAGTTTCAGTTACTATTGAGCCGGGTTGCTCCTTACTACAGCTCGTTACCACGAGCTATTTGATTGTGGGTCCTTAACCAAGTCAGCCTCTGGAACAGATCTGAGGGTATTTTCATATAAAGAAGAGAATATCATAGTGAGGATTTTCTGTTCTGGTAAGCGTTGATTTCATGTTAAGCGGAGTTTTCTTCACTGGGCTTCGGCAGCGTCGTAGAGAAATATTTATTCAAGTGTAGTGACTACATCTACAAATCTTGGTAGTGGTAGCCCCAAAACACCTTCAATAACTCTTCAGCTGTTACTTACTCAAATATAGCCAGCTCTCATAACTTTGCCGTACCAAACACACCAATCAGTTAACATACACCCAGATCATCTTATCTAATCTTCCAAACAAATTTTTAAGGATTTTGCAATAAATTCTCGCACTTTACTCTTCAATTTGGCAGATTACACCAAAGGCCAGGCTATCTTATCTCCTAAACAAACTGTAAACTTTTTTCAATTAATCCTCGTACTGTAATCTCAAATTTGATAGGGTACACAAAAAGTTCTATTCCTTACTTCCTTTTATATTTTTCTGCCTTTAGAGCGATAAGCCCACATGTAATATTGTTTGAATCTGTCGTGTCATAAAATATGTACTGTATTTTGGATTTTTGTAAAAGCTTAAAAATGCATTTTACCCAATCTTTAAGTTATAGTTTCACTAGTGCTAGAACAAGAGTATTTCAGAAGACAATATAATAGAGCCAACTAATAATACTAAATCTTTCACAGCCCTCAAATATTATCCCTCGAAATATTATCCCTCAAACAATTACCAAACAATAATCAAACAATTATCCCTCAAAATATTGGACTGTAAATTTATTAATTAAGAAAATGCAACAGAATCAGCACTTAAAATTTTGATTAACTAGGAATAACAAAACAAAAAATATTCTCTCCAATTTTTTTGCCAGATACACCCTCCAAGAATAGTGATAATGGAGTCAAACACAGTATTGATGAAGTGGAAGCCACTCTTAATTGGGATTATTTACATTTGTTTAACGTTTCCTTATTCCATTCAAATAGTTTACTAATTTAAGTAATTTATTTGCATTTCAATGTAAATAATCTTTTAATTAATACCATTTAAAAAAACTCGATTTTTTTTAAAATCAACGCTACTTAAAAATCAACGCCATTGAGGCAGACAGTAAAGAAAAAGTAGAAAACGACTTCACTACATTATTCCGTGGATTTCATTGAACGAATTAAAGACATAAATTCAGTTGAAAGATTTCTAACTAGAGAATAAAAAGGACAAAGTATCAATTGGTTAATGAAAATCAGATACTAAGAATCACATCATCATGGAGTTCAATAATCTGAATATCAATTACAAAATCCAGTAATAAAGCCATAAAATACCTGGTCTTTTTACATATTCGTGTATCAAACAGTTCGTGGTAACGAACTGTAGTAGGGGCGACCCGGCTCAATAGAATTTTGATACCATCAAAGTCTTACCCATTAAAAGTTATGAGCCTGAGAAAATTTGCCTTATTTTTCGAAAATAAGGCAAAACACCCCCTAAGCGTCATCGAAACCTAATCATACCATCAGATTCAGCGTATCAGAGAACCCTACTGTAGAAGTTTCAAGCTCCTATTAACAAAAATGTGGAATTTTGTAGTTTTTGCCAGAAGGAAGATCACGGATGCGTGTTTATTTGTTTTTTTTTGTTTGTTTGTTTTTTTCCTTGGGGTGATCGTATCGACTTAGTGGTCCTAAAATATTGTGAGGGGGCTCATTCTAACGGAAATGAAAAGCTCTAGTGCCCTTTTTAAGTCACCAAAAATATTGGAGGGCACCTAGGCCCCCTTCCACTCTAATTTTGTTCCCAAGTTCAACGAATCAAAATTCTGACATAGACATTTTGTTCAGCATGGTCGAAAAACCTTATAACTATGTCTTTGGGGACGACCTACTCCCCCACAGTCCCCGTGGGAGGGGCTACAAGTTACAAACTTTGACCAGTGCTTACATATAGTAATGGTTATTTGGAAGTGTACAAACGTTTTCAGGGCGATTTTTTGGTTGAGGGAGGGGTTTAGAAGAGGAGATATGCTGGGGGAACTTTCCATGGAGGAAATCGTCATGGGAGAAGAAAATTTCCATGAGCGAAGCTCAGGATTTTCTAGCATTATTAAAAAAAAACAATGGAAAAATAAAAATGAAAAAGGTTTTTTCAACTGGAAGTAAGGAGCAGCATTAAAACTTAAAATGAACAGTAATTATTACGCATATGAGGTTCTCACCTTCTGCTTCTACCTCGCTCTTTATGCTAAAGTATTTTTAGTAATTTCAACTATTTATTCTACGACTTTTGTGATTCAGGGGTCATTTTTAATGAATTGGGACAAAATTTAAGCTTTACTGTAAAGAGTGAGGTACTGACGAAGGGGTGAACCCCCTCATATATGTAATAAATATATGAGAATACAAAAGTTCGTTACGTAAGCTAATTTATAAGTTACGTATAACTTTTACTAATAAAAACATTCGTAAAAAATTAAAGTTCTAGTTGCCTTTTTAAGTAAACTAAAAAATAGGAGGGCAAATAGGCTTCCTCCTCCGTTCATTTTTTTCTCAAAATCATTTGATCAAAACTATGAGAAAGCCATTTAGCCAAAAAAAATAAGTATTCAAATTTTGGTTTAATTATTCCTCTGCGGAGAGCCAAAACCAAAACATGCATTGATTCAAAAATGTTTTTAACAATTTAAAAAAAAAAAAACAATTTTTTTTAACCAAATTAAGGATGAGCATTAAAACTTAAACGAACAGAAATCACTTCGTATACGAAAGGGGTTGCTTCCTCATCAACGCCCCGCTCTTTACGCTACATGTTTTCACTGTTTTAAAAAGCAGAGTTGAGAGAAAGAGTCAAACTTTAGCATGAAGAGCGAGGCGTTGATGAGGAAGCAGTCCCTGATTTTAAGATAGCCATTTTGTTCAGCATAGTCGAAAACCGTAATAATTATGTCTTTGGGGATGACTTACTCCCCCAAAATCCCCGGGGGAGGGGCTGCAAGTTACAAACTTTGACTAGTGTTTACATATAGTAATGATTATTGGGAAGTGTACAGAAGTTTTCAGGGGGATTTTTTTTTGTTTGGGGGGGGGGGCTGAGAGGAGGGGGCTATGTTGGAGGATCTTTCTTTGGAGGAATATGTCAGGGGGGAAGAAAAATTCAATGAATAGGGCGCAGGATTTTCTAGCATTACTATAAGAAAACAATGAAAAATAAACATGAAAACGTTTTTTCAAATGAAAGGAAGGAGTAGCATTGAAACTTAAAACAAACAGAGATTATTACGCATATGAGGGGCTCTAAAAATACTTTAGCATGAAGAGCGAGGAGGAGATAAATACCTCGCTCTTTATTCTAAAGTATTTTTAGTAATTTCAACTATTTATCCTACGGCCTTTCTGATTCAGGGTTCATTCTTAAAGAATTGGGACAAAACTTGCGATTTAGTGTAAAGTGCGAGGAATCAACGAGGGTACAGACCCCTACGTATACATAATAAAAATATAAGATTATGAAAGTTTTGTTACGTAAGTTAATTCTTAAGTTAAGTATATTTTTCACTAATAAAAACGTTCGTTAAAAATTAAAAGCTCTAGTTGCCTTTTTAAGTAACCGAAAAATTGGAGGGCAACTAGGCCTCCTTCTCCACCCCTTATTTCTCAAAATTGTCTGATCAAAACTAAGAGAAAGCCATTTAGCCAAAAAAAGAATTAATATACAAATATCATTTGAATAATTTATGTGCGGAGAGCCAAAACCAAACATGCATTTATTCAAAAACGTTCAGAAATTAAATAAAAAAAAACTATTTTTTTTTAGCTGAAAGTAAAGAGCGACATTAAAACTTAAAACGAACAGAAATTACTCCGTGTATGAAATGGGTTGTCCCCTCCGCAATCCCCCGCTCTTTACGCTAAAGTTTGAATCTTTGTCACAATTCTACTTTTTAAAACAATTAAAAGCTTTAGCGTAAAGAGCAAGGGATTGCGGAGGGGACAACCCATTTCATATACGGAGTAATTTCTTTTCGTTTTAAGTTTTAATGTCGCTCCTTACTCTCAGTTTAAAAAAACTTGTTTTTTTATTCAATTATATATAGAATAGCAGCAGAAACACATATCTAGAAACTTCAGATAGACATATTTAATTCTAAAGCTTCAATATTATTTAATAGTCATTTAATAAACATCTATTGTTTCATTATTATTTAGGAATCGCTTCAAAAGTATCCTAACTCATTATATTTGGGCAGGAATTGCATTGCTGCCAGAAAAAAAAACATTCCTACAATCTATGACTTATGAATGGTTTACAGAAGGGATCTAAGCTTTAAGAAAGATATTTGCACAATTAGAGTGTATCCATCTAAACAAATGAAAAAAGAGGTGTTTAGAGGCAGCTAAGATTCTTCAACGTATTCGCCGATATATTATTTCGCTGATTCAGTCTTGCTAATAACAATATGGTGAGTTCAATGAATTATATGTCAATATCTGCATTGAAACGAAGAAAAAAAGAAAACAATGATTACTTTTAAAAGAAATCATTCGCTAGAAAAATATTCTTAATTTCAGATTTACGTACTTGGGTTAAATTTTAGTAAAGAGCTATTTAATCCAAAACCAATATTTTCACTGATTTGATGAAATTTTATGAAGGAAATACTTCAGGTACTGATAGTTTGGTAAATAACGATATAAAAAATATAGAGCTTGTATACAGCTAAAAATAAATTGCTAAAGATTATGATTTTGATTTTTGAAAATAAGGGAATACCTAGCAATCTTAGGAAAACTTCAAATCAACCCCTCTTAAAGAACGATTGTAAGAATAAAAGCATTATTTATCCTTACATTACAAAAAGATATAGTGATGGTGGTCGTCAAGTATGTTTCTGAAATTTTGGTGCTCCGGAAGACGAAGAAGGACTCGCTTAATGTTTTCCAGAAAAATTTCTACAGATTATTTTGGATACCACCCTGACTGACCGGGTTTCAAACAGTAACCTGGGTAAAGCGTGTGGTTCTATTCTGCTTTTTAGGGGGAATAATGATAGATGGTTGAGAGGGCTAGGGCAAATTCTGTGCACTGAGGACTTTCGGTTGGCTTTTAAGTCTTATTGTTCTTTTTAGCCCACAATATATAGCCCAGAAAAAAGCAGGTCGTCACGAAATGCGGTAGTAGGACGTCAGAAGAAAAGTTTTGATGGAAGTTCGAACTTCTGAAAACTGTGCTAAAAGAGTGATTTTGAATATCTTGGTATGGAGGAGGAGTGTGCGTAGATCTGTCATTCTCAGAATTGTTGGTGTTGAAGGAAGTTTTTAAGTTGCAGTAAATGAGACACGGGAAAAAGACTAGCATTTCACTGAAATATTCTTATGTAAAAATAGAATCGTTTATTTTAAAAAATTCTTTGTTAAAATCTGACATTTTTTGTAATTTTATTGACTTATCTCATTCGGTTTATCAGGAATTTGACGATATTTACAAGGAGTCAGGAGTATTTGAAAAGTAATTAAAGAAGTACTTAAAGCGTTAAAGGATTTAAAATACCGTGTTTTTTACACGGTTTTGTAAAAAGTATTTTTCCAAAAATATACTTTTTGTAATAGAGGCATATTTACAAATTAAACGAGTTTCGCAAAAACTGGTACTTCAGTACCAGTTAGGTACAACTTGTGTAAAAATTAGACTAATCACTTATTTATTCAGGTTACCCAGGAAACCAAATAAATAAATAGATGACATAATGGTCACTTGTCTTATACTCTGCAAAAGTCGGTGAGTTGCTTGTCGTCACTAGAAAGGTACGAAAATGAAAACAGTAGACTTTTCCAAAATAGTATAAATTTCAAGTGAATTTTATTTATTTACAAAAACAATTTCAATTGTAATCACAGCTGGAACCAAGTAAATATAAGGATAAATTTGCACCTAATGTTTTATTTCAAGAGGAATAACTTATAACTCCTTTTTGGGAAGGATATATGGAATGACTATAACAAAATTAGATTCGATATAATATTTAAACTTATCAGGGATTTTACAAATATTTAAACTTAAATATAAAATATTCAAATACAAGTTATAAATTTAACACTGTTTTGATCAGGTTTGTAACTACTAGTTTTTCTCAAAAAGTATAGTTTGACAAAATTGTGTAATTATTGTTCCAAAACTTTTCTAAAAACTTCAATTGACACAGAAGCCATTAAATAATTGCAATTTTGAATGGAATTCCTGTTTTTGTACATTAGTATTGCTGGATTTTTTATTTTATTATTTTCGTTTTTAATATGGCCAATTTCATCATCAAAATAGTATTAATCTCAGCATTACTTTGCTGATCTTCTTGACTACCAAAGGTGGGGATCAGTAATTTGCTTTTAGACACTTTTAAGTTTCCTTGACACCAAAGTTGGAGAGCTGCTGTCCAAACCATAGGTCTATAAAGGCTTCAGTTTTGTTTTACAAGAAGCAACAGTGTTTTTACCTAAGAAAAACTTTTTCTGAAAAAATTTTTCTTTTCTCAAAAACTTGTCTCTGAAACATTTTTCTCAGATAAACTTTTTCATGTCTATGTCCTTGTGAAAATTACGGTAATTTTTTAATTGTATAATAACTTATCATTTCAACTAATGTTCAAAAGTTTAGTGTGAAATAAAGTTTGTGTAAAATATCCAGATTTCTTAGATTTTAATTCTTTTAAACTAACCCGAAACTTTTTGAAAATGATAATGGAATCAAATTGGAAAGCAAAACTTTTCTGGAATTAGATTATGCTGATATTTTAAAAATCAAGATAAGAGTTTGACCAAAATGAATGAACTTTTACGTGTTTTGCGAGTCCTGGGTGCTATAACAGGTTCAAAAATCAATGTTAAGAAGACAAAGATGCTAAGACTAGGAGTAGGAGAAGATGAAAAGGTGATGTTGAGTAACAAAGTTTGTTAAGTAATGATTTTGCAATGTCGCATCATTCTTGAAATTCCCGAAAACATACCAAGAAGTTCTCAGAATCAAGATATGGGCCCGCTTATATTCATTGGAGTGTTTCGTCAAGAACTTGAATGATTCCGCAATATCAGATAACGTATCATTTTTGAAATTAATGGAAACATACCAAGAAATTTTTTAAATCATAAAAATTAGCCCGTTTGTTTTTGTTGTATTTTTTGACAGACAAAATGAATGATTAGAAAACACCAGATACCAAATCATTCTTTAAATTCTCAAAATTCTCGGAAACCAGGCTGCTTATTCTTGGAATTGTGCTAAAAAAAGAAGCCATAAAACAAATCACTGGTATAGGTTATCGAAAATCCAACTCCAACTGAGAAAATCAATTGCGCAATTACCTTGCTACGATATTGTGACGCTTAACATCAGTTGGCCAGCGTCCCAAAAACAATGCATTAGTTTACTTATAATGTACTTCTAAGAACTGTATTATGATTTCTAGACATGGAAAAAATAAAAAAAAAATTCAAAAAAATAAAAAAATTGGGGAAGAGGGGGAGGACAAAATATTGGGGGAGGGGGGCAGGATAAAGTTGGTAGGGACCATTGAGGCCCTGCTAGGTGGCTTTGGGCCCAGGTGAGGGACATTTGGTCTTGGATAGGAAATTTGGGACCCAATTTCATGCGCAAGCCCGCTAATGGAAAAAAGATGTGCTCAGGTCCCTTACATTACATAAGAGATGCTTGGTCGGTGGTATTCTTAATCGATTATTAAAAATCCAAGATCAATAATGATCTCATTAACAATTTAGTAAAAAAAAGATATCTTTCAATTGTATTTTTAAATCCATATCAAAAATCGTTTATAAGACATCATTACACTCCAGAATAACTTTAGTTATTGTGCAACTTACTTGGAAATAAAACTCTGATAATAATACTTCCAGAAATTTCCTTATCAACTGGAAATTGAGATAAAATCCTATGTTATGGCTCTCGTTGTATCGATTAAATGGTTTCACTGTGTACATATTGTCTTCGAAAAAGGCTAAGACACTTCTTAGAAGTTTTTAGCTGGATATGAGGGCCTAGCAACTCCAATATCACATTGAAATAGGCCTCTTGTTGTATCTGAGGGATCTATAGGAGGGGTTAGTGAGTCCAATAGTTCACCACGATAGGGCCGCACTCGGAGTATATACAGGGATACTACTAGCAGTGATTAAAGCAAATTAGAATTTTTCACAGAGTTTTTCAGACAATTGTGGAAAATCTGATTGGCTCAAAGCTAGAGCTCACTTAATCCAGAAGCAATTTATGGGAGTCGGATTAAGAGGGGTCACCAGACCTGGTCGTAGAAATTTTAGGGCTGCAAAATTTTAATAATAATCTAACGATTATAATCATTTATACTTAGAATTTTTATTTTTATTCAAATAAAGTATAGGCGCAGTTGACAATTTTTTTTAAATAATTAAAAAATTGTGAAAGTTTGGCCTGCAAAGTTTTGGGACACAGGGAAGAGTATGTCAATTAATATTTCACTCCAGGTGCGAGATAAGACTGCCATTGGTTAAATTTCGGTATTAGGAAATTAACAGTAAATATTCAATCAAAAAATCTTTATTTTGTGCTATTTTCTGTGTGAATATTCATTTCGTGGTATTTAATTTCAGTTTAATGAGCTTTCGTTTGTAAAGTTAATTTTGTTTTTGCTCATTGTTGTACAGTATTAAGGTTCAAATACTCTTTCATTTTCGTTCATAACGTTCAGTTTCAAAATTATATAGTACATAAAATTAGTCCATTTGCTTGCCCAAAGAAAGACACGAAAGCATTTAATACTGGACAACATCATATTTAACAAACGCTTAACAAACGGACAAAGCAAGCAAAAAAGGAAATGAAACAACCAAATTATGACCAATTATTAATCATGAAAAAAACAAATATGGAACAAAAGCATAATCAGAACAAAACAGAGAAAAGAAAAGGAAAAACGAAATGGATGAACCAAGACCCAAAATAAAGATTTTAGCTTTATTCTTAAAATAAACAAGGTGCTCCGCTACCCGAGTGGTCTCTGGAAGAAAATTCCAATTCTTATTTTTTGTTTTTTTGGGGGGGAAAGACTCTTGCCCGCAACAAATAATGTGTGATTCTAATTTCACTGAGCCAAGGAGAAGGAGAAGCCGAGTTATGTAACCCTCCCCATTCTTCATATTTAAAGAATAAATTAATTTTCTTCTTGTTATTTGCCATGTTGTGTAAATTTTATTAAGAAAAAATTTAGCTCCAAATGGTGGTGAAAAATAAGGGGACCTATCCAAAATAATCTGTTAGTTGCACAGAGCTCCTTTGCGTAAATTACAAAATAATCAAATGAATACTTTTTTTCAAGATCGTTGCATCAGCAGCTTTTAGATTGCTTTTACATACTAGAATACGCAGTTATAATCCTGGGAAATATGGTCGAAAAATCAATTGAATATATTATATGACTTAAGAAGCAGGATATGGGCTTGAGGTGGCTATATCAAAGCTTTGCACAACATCTGGGCAAAAACTACGTTATCCCACCTTGTTTAAAACTGCTTTCACCATCTTTCAAAATTTGTTCAAGACCTAAAGAAGGCTACTATTGATTAAATTTCCCTAGACAAACCTAGGACCCTGAGACACATCACTTTTCATTTCATGTCTTAGAAACACTGTGCATTCCCCAAAATATTGCAAAATTTTTCTTCTATATGGCCGTTTAATTCGGTTTGAAACTTATAATCTTAGAAATAGGTTTTAAATAAAAGGCTAAAAGTAAAAAAGGGACATGGGGAATCCCTTCTCTCCACACAAAGCTATAATGACACAAATGAACGCGCGTACGTTGTCTTTCGAAAGTAGAAATGAAGAGTGGGAATATTTGGTCTTTGGAATGTACCCTAATATTTTTTTTTAGAAATTAAAGCGTCAGAGGCGTCTCAATGGCTTTGAGTCCCAGGTTTCCCGCAGTACGCTCAGATGTATGAAGGTATGTCATTTAAATTTATTATTGATCATTCTCAATAACCTTTGTTACTATTAAGGTGTTTCACGTAGCTGCACATTTACTTCTGTCTTATAATTAGACACCAATAAACGTATATTTTGACGTAATCAATTTTTTCCATGTTCTTTAGTAAAATTGTGTTCTGAAGCTTTTATTAGGCTACCAAGAACCAAAGAATTTCGATAAAGTAAAACTAAGAACTTTTAATCAAAAATTGGTATTTTCAGACGGCGATGGGAAGGAAAAAGGTAGTATCAAAGTGGTTGGAAGGGTGGTAAGTAGTATCCCTTACAAAAATCCTATGAGTGCCCTATTCTTTCGAATCCCGGTGCCAGCAGTTTTTTTAAATGTCTCATATCCCCTCGATGGCTCCCAATAAACACATATCCCATGATTCCCAAAAGACGCATAGCCCATTATTTCCCATCCTCAAATATCCGAGCATTCTCAATACACACATATCCCACCATTACCAATACACACACAGGTGGTATACTACAGCCCATTGGAGTTAGCAGTCCCATCGCATCTTGATATAGAGATGTGAACATTCCAGGAAACATTTGTATTCCAAGTTTAATTTGTAGATGAAATAGCACAATGGACACAAATATACACATACCCATCTGGTGAGCATTTTAAAGAATGAAAATTCATCCAAGTTACTATCACTATGTAAAGTGAGCTTGATCTATCAAAAATTATAACTACACAATAGCAACAAAAACTAGATCTACGCTGCATGGGCAACGTGAGGTGCTGCGGCAACCTTTGTTCGGCTTTGCCGAGTGAAGTGTTGTGAGAGCAACACTTTGGTTTTGTTTCCTCGCTTCGATTAAATGCTGAAGTTGTTCATCTGTAAGGATCTTAGAATAAATACTAGGTTCACCAGCTTGCAAAAGTTGCAAACCCCTCATTGCAACTAAAAAAAGTTGCAAACCCCTCATCGCTGAAGATGATTGCAGCCTAACAGCTGATTATTACTTACAATTCCCCTACATGTCTTACCCCTGGAACCAAATTGGTCTTACAATTTTTTTTTTAATTCTTTTTCTTATTTATCCTTACCTTGATTATATATTTTTTCCTAATATTTTTTCCTTAAACCTCAGGTCTGGTGGGTTTGGTCGTGGGGCGGAACTGCCATCCAAAATGAGTAAATCGATAATTTCTGTTAGTGGCCAGGATGGTATCAACTCTTTGGGGGAATGTTTACTTGAATTACAAAATAATCCTAAAATATAATTAATAATGCTATTTGGAGTAGAAATCAGAAGAATAATGATCCTGATTTGGCATTTAAATCTAAGTATGTTTCGCAACTAAATGGTTCTACCTCCTCTAAACGAGACGATGTTTTCTCTGTCTTTCATTTGAACATTCAGGGACTTTGCTCGTCTTTTGGTGAGCTGAAACGGATCGTTAGTGGTGGAACTCCTGATGTTATAGGATTATGTGAAACTTTCCTGGATTCAAAAGAGAATATCCTTTTAGATATTCCAAGATATAGGATGGAGAGGCTGAATTCGAGGTGGCCTTGTCCTTTATATTGCTGATCGTCTTGCATATAATCTCCGAAGTGATTTGAGCAGAAATGAGGAAGGAATCTTGAAATCCCTTTTTATTGAGATTAAATCAATGTCTAAGTATTTAGTTGTGGTTTTGGTTTATAGGTCCCCCAGTGGATCTATTCCTTCTTTTTCGAAAATTCTGGAAGAAGTTTTGGACTCAGTCCCAAAACATCCCTATGAACTAATCCTTATGGGTGATTTTAAACTCAAACTGCTGGATCGAAATTCTGTTTCAGCTATTGATTCTTTGTCGATGATGCTTTCTTCGGGAAATACCTTCAGTTTGTATACCAACCCGAGTTTCTGACACGCATGCGTCTCTTATTGATAATTAAATAAAAAAACAAGTTTTTTTTAACTGAAAGTAAGGAGCGACATTAAAACAGAAATTACCCCGTATATGAAAAGGGGATGCTCCTTCTTCAACGCCTTGCTCTTTGCGCTAAAGTTTGACTCTTTCTCTAAACTCTACTTTTAAAACAGTAAAAACTTTAGCGTAAAGAGCAGGGCGTTGAAGAAGGAGCAGCCCCTTGCATATACGAGGTAATTTCTGTTTGTTTTAAGTTTTAATGTCGCTACTTACTTTCAGTTAAAAAAACTTGTTTTTTTAATTAGTTTCTGAACGTTTTTTAGTTAATCCATGTTTTGATTTCGGCTCTCCGCAGATGAATAATTAAAGCGAAATTTGCATATTTATTTATTTGGCTAAATGGCTTCCCCATAGTTTTGATCGAATGATTTTGCGAAAAAAGGAGGGGAAGGAGGCCCAGTTGCTCTCCAATTTTTTGGGTACTTAAAAAGGCAACTAGAACTTTTAGTTTTTACGAACGTTTTCATTAGTAAAATTTATACGTAACTTACGAATTAGCTTACGTAACAAACTTCTATGTTCGTCTGTTTTTATTACGTATATGAGAAGGTTCGCCCACTCGTCAATACCTCGTCAATAACTCTTTGCGTTAAAGCTTAAATTTTATCCCCTGAATCACAAAGGCCGTACAATAAATGGTTGAAACTACTAAAAATCCTTTAGCGTAAAGAGTGAGGTATTAGGAGGAGGTGAACCCCTTATATGCGTAATATTTTCTGTTCGTTTTAAGTTTTAATGCTACTCCATACTTCCAGTTGAAAGAAACTTTTCTTATTTATTTTCTCATTGTTTTTTTAAATAATGCTAGAGAATGCTGCGCCCCCTTTATGGAAATCTTCTTACCCATGACAAATTCCTCCATGGAAAATTTCCCCAACATACCCCCCTCTTCCCAACCCCCCCCCCCCTCTCCCAACCAAAAAATCCCCCTGAAAACGTCTCTACATTTCCCAATAACCATTAATATATGCAAACACTGGTCAAAATTTGCAACTTGCAGCCCCTCCCACGGGGACTGTGGGGGAGTAAGTCATCCCCAAAGACATAGTTATAAGGTTTTTTCGACAATGTTGAATAAAATGGCTATCTCAGAATTTTGATCCGACTTCTTTGGGAAAAAAGTGAGCGTGGGAGGGGGCCTAGGTGCCCTTCGATTTTTTTGGTCACTTAAAAAGGGCACTAGAACTTTTCATTTCCGTTCGAAAGAGCCCTCTCGCAAAATTCTAGGACAACTGGGTCGATACGATCACCCCTGGGAAAAAGAAAAAAAAACAAAAAAAACAAACAAATAAACACGCATCCGTGATTTGTCTTCTGGCAAAAATTACAAAATTCCACATTTTTGTAGATAGGATTTTGGAAATTGTACCATAGGGTTCTCTGATACTCTGACTCTGATGGTGTGATTTTCATTAAGGTTCTATGACTTTTAGGGGGTGTTTCACCCTATTTTCTAAAATAGGACAGATTTTCTCAGGCTCGTAACTTTTGATGGGTAAGACAAAACTTGATGAAACTTATATATTTAAAATCAACAGTAAAATGCAATTCTTTTGATGTATCTATTGGTATCAAAAGTCCGTTTCTTAGAGTTTTGGTTACTATTGAGCCGGGTCGCTCCTTACTACAGTTCGCGTTACCACGAACTGTTTGATATTTTTTCGTCACTAGATGTCTTAGATAATTTGGTGCAGGTTAGTGATATTTCTGATCATTTTCCCGCTATCTCTTGATATAAGAGTGCTGATCAAGCGCAGCACATAGCATCACCATCTAATCTCCCTTTTTTCCGTTATGGTGATACTGAACTAAGTCTACTTAATTCTCGTCTGGCTGATGTACCATGGGATAGCTTGGTATCTGATTCAGATTTTAACCACTCTTTTGATTCCTATTATGATTTAGTGAAAGAAGGAATCCTGGAAATTTGCAATCATGGTCCAGCGCCCCATACTTCAAAAAAGATAGCACCAATGAATCCTTTTATGACTTCAGGTCTCCATAAAAGTGGGACAAGGAAAAATTATTTCTGAAAGCTTTACAAGGCTTCATCATCTGTAGCTCATCACGAACGATTCAAGGCCTATAGGAGTATATTTAATTCTCTGTGTTGGAAGGCAAAGTCTCTGTATTATCATAGAAAATTTTCTGAATATGGGAAGGATGCTAGGAAGACATAGTATTTAATTAATTCAGTTCTTAGACCTACTCCCCCTCTGCTTTCAGTTTCATCAATGCTGATAATCCATGGTAAAATCGTCCAAGGAGATGCAGATGTCCAGCTAGAGCTTAACTCTTATTTTGCTAATATAGGGAAGGTAACTGTTTCCTCTGCAAGCTCTGCAACTTCTCGTTGCGATTACAGAGCCTTTCTTGAACCCTCATGTTTAATGTCGATGGTCTTGAATTATGTTTCTTAATTTGAGGTAGCTCGTATTGCGAACGCTCTTAAAGGATCATCCTCTTCAGGACCAGACAAAATTCCTACAAGGGTTATTCGTGCTATTCCGCCTGCTATTCTGTCACCATTGACTATGCTCGTCAATCTGTCTTTCGAGAAAGGAATTTCCCTGAATCTGTCAAGCAAGCTAAGGTTATAGTGCTCTATAAAGGTGGTTCTCGGAGTGATCCTGCTAGTTATAGCCAATTTCTCTCATATCTGTTTTCAGCAAAGTTTTTGAGAAGGCTATGCTATTCAGGCTTCTTAGTTTTCTGGATGCAAAGGAATTTTTGCATGATTTCCAGTTTGGATTCCGAGTGGGTCACTCTACGGAACATGCTTGCGCAGCTTTTTCGAATTTCATTCATTCAGCAATATATTCTGGTCATATCCCGGCAGCTTTATTTTTGAATGTTCGGAAAGCTTTTGATTCCTTGACTCCTTGGATTTTTCTTTGGAAACTATTGCATATTGGTATAAGATCAAACGCTTTTTCTTGGTTTGATTCATATCTTTATGGTAGGCTTATTTCAATTGCTCCTCTTTTCCGGATCCCTTCTGAAGTAAATTATGGCGTCCCTCAGAGATCTGTTCTTGGTCCCATTTTATTTCTGATTTTTGTTAAAGATCTGATTTCGGCTGTCAAAAACACCAGGCCTCTGGCATGCTGCAAGTTGTGTCATCCTCATGCGCAGTCGTGTTCCAATACTACTTCTAATGAAAATTTTCTTGTTGCTTTTACTGATGATACCACTCTTGGCACCCTTGGGAAGACGGAATGCGATATCAAGCCTAACCTTGTGGCATTATTCGAGAGAGTTATTTCATGATTTAATACCAATTACTTGGTCTTGAATGTTGGTAAATCACATTTTCTCATTTTTTCTCGAATTGGTATAGCTTTCCCTCAGCTTAAACACCCTCAGGTGTCACAAAGCTTCTTGTGTAGACCAGAGAATCGGGTGGTCCGGTTTCTTGGTATCCTGCTTGATGAGAACCTTTCATTCAGAAACAATGAAGCCATGATTAGGCTTAAGGTCTCACGGAGTTTTGGTATCATTCTAAAACTTAGACACGCATTTCCAGGATCTATTCTGTCATGTATAATAAAGCACGACGTCTGGTTATGGACACCAATTGTTCTTCACCAGCACCGCTCTTAAGTCTATGGTCTATTTACCCTATTTCTTGTGCTTCTTTTGTTTTTTTTATCAACTTTACGGCAATCTTCCAAAATATCTTCAGAAAACTCCTATGTTTATTTCTGATTCAGCTCCGTATAGGCTTCGTTCTTCAAATAATATCTACATTCCGCCTACCCCTACTTTTCGATCAAATTTCAATCCCCACATTTTTTTTTGTCAACAGGTCTGGAATTCACTACCTTCTTCAGTACAGGAATGCTACTCGTTTGGATTCTTAAGGATCATTTAATAAAGAATGAAATAGAATAACATCCTTTTTTCTTCTGAGGAGTTAATATCCCCTGTGTTCTGTTCATTGTATGTGGTTGTCTCCTCTGCGCTTGACTCCCAGGCCTCAGGTATGTTCTTTTTTTTCCTCCTTCTAGTTGTTGCTTATATTGTATCCCCCTTATATATATTGCTTATATTGTAGTTGTTGCTTGTATTTTTTTTTCTTATCCCCCTTGTATCTCTTGCCATGGAGCCTTCTGAGGGGAACTATGTGTATTGTAATAAATATATGGTAATTCAATTTTGAATCGTATTTTATATTGTCTTCTATTTAATAATAAACTTCTATCTCTCTCTCTCTCTCTCTCTTTCTCTCTCTCTCTCTCTCTCTCTCTCTCCATCAAATACACCGGAAACAAACAATAGATACACTAATTACCCAAAGTTGCGATCCCCTCATTGCCGAAGATGATTATGAGCAAACAGCCGACTGTTGCTTTAAACTCCCCTATACGTATCACAATTGGTATCGGCCTATTTTTGGTTTCAGTGTGTACCTTACTACTGAAGTTGTCAACCCCTTTAAACTTTCAAACTAGTATATCTCGTGAAGGGATTTTCTACTAGAAAATGGATGACATATAATATGATCGGCTCATCAAGAGCTATCGACTGCCGTCAAAAAAAAATCTATTTGTCTTGATTCAAAAGTTGACTTTTTTTTGCCGAACGCAAAGTTTCTAACGTCATCACTTAGAACTAGTAAAAGAGTGGCTCATTTGGAAGAGTTTTTTTTAGTCTGTATTAGAACTATCAACAAATCTACACCAGGTTAACCTATTTACAAGGAACATGTGGATTAAGCATAATTATCACGTAATGACACGTGTTTTTTGAGAAGTTACATCTCCTTGAACCAAAGGTAAGAGTTCTGAACTGGAGATAAGCCTGCACTAAAATAGTAAAGTGCATTTTGTGAGAAGCTTTATCTCCACGAACCAAAGGTAAGAGTGCTAGACAAGTTAAGACAGCACTAAAATAATGACGCGTGTTTTGTGAGAGGTTCTATCTCCATGATCCAAATTTAGAAGGTCTGGATAGAAGATAATACTGCACTAAAATAGTTATGCGTATTTTGTGAGAAGTCTATCTCAATGAACCAAAGGTAGGAGCTCTGGATAGAACATAGGCCTGCACTAAAACTTAACAGATAATTTTGGAACAATTGTTACCTACTTGTTAGTCCTAAGAACATTAATAGCTATTCTTTCAGGAGAAGACTTTTCTTTTCCCATAATTCCTTAAAACAGAGAGAAATTGAAGTTAGAGAGCTTCCTGTAACCAACCGAATTGCGCTTTTGCTTATTGAATTTTCATCCAGTAAACGCGCTGCCATGTAAATGGCGGCTGAAGCAATCGTGACCACTGTCCTGTTATGCGATACGCTGTGCTCCATTGCTTTGGACGCTATTTTATAAGCTTTTTTTTTGTTGGCACTGGCAACTTTAAATGATCACAAAAACATTCAATGAAAAGTTCTGGCCGCGCCACCTCACTTTCATGCCCTACAACCTCGGAAATGCTTCTTGACCATTTAATAATATGATTAATTTGGATACCAGATACATCGCTTATCTCCTTTAAGGTCCGTGGGACTTTATCCTTATAGCAAGCAAGGTATACGCAAGATGTAGCTATCGTTAATACATTTTTACCCCTTAAAGATTTACCACCAGACCAATACCTATTGAAATAAAACCTGGCAATGTCCCGTAGGTAAGATCTGGTTTTACTGTTTAAAAATTTTTGAGAAGAGTAGCTGGTTTTGAATTTTTGGCTTTTAGAAGGCTCTATGAATGTACCAATGGAGAGATCAAGGACGCCCCGAATGTAGTCGACAACTTGAGTGATTGGCTGATGTTCGTAGCCAATGTTTCTTTTGTAATGGCGATCAATAGATGCATTTTGCTGTAGAACCCATCCATAATTATTGAAAGGACTTTGATTTGGATATGCGTTCAGTGTAATAACTTGTCAAATCACTTCTAGTGGATAATCAGTCGTAATTTTCATGGGAAGTCACCAAATAATAAGATTTAACTGTGAAAATTAACTTCAAGCTGTTGCATGCTTTTGTCCTCCTATTTTAATTTTTTTTTTTAGCAAGTTAATTTTGCAGCAAACATACAAAAGAAAATCGAAACTAAAGTTCCGTATTTAATGAATAACTTTAATTAATCTTTTACTACGTTATTAATGGAATGATGACGTTATGTATAAATTTCACAGCCAAGACTGAAATTGAAATTCCTTTTTGATAGTTGGACATAGCTCAAATTTTAGGGGAATTTATCAAAAACTTAGTCTTCTAAGAAAGTTTTGAAACCGCTAAAAGATTTTAGAGTGGCGGAAACTTGTCACCTGCCATCATCTCATGCAATGTTTGTTTACACCCAACCAAACACATTGACGTCATCACTGCACTTTGGTGCACTATTAAGATAGGTGTATTCTCTGTAATTTTGCTGAAAAGAGGAATTAGTTGTTTGACTCCTGAATATGGTCTAAACCTGCCTAAGAATGCATTTTTGGCAGACTCTTAATTTATTTGTCTTTATTTTTTTTATTTTTTCATTCAAATATCTAACAGATAATCAGGTATGGCAAAACCCGTCAACTTTTGTAATAAGGTGTATTGGGACAGCGTGACATCGCAGCTCCAGCTCCTTCTTTCGTATTCCGACCAATGGGGGGTTAATCATTATATAAATATGGTTAAGCCATGGAGGTCTACGATCTAAAGATTTTTTTGTAACTAAATTTGTAACTAAATAACACAGCATGAATATTTACACTGTTATGCATGCTCTTATCTACTCCATTGAGATATTTGGGACATAGAGATTTGAGACATTTGAGCACTTCCTGTAGTGGAAATAATTTACTTCAGAAGGGATCCGGAAAAGAGGAGCAATTGAAATAAGCCTACCATAAAAATATGAATCAAACCAAGAAAAAAGCGTTTGATCTTATACCAATATGCAATAGTTTCCAAAGAAAAATCCAAGGAGTCAAGGAATCAAAAGCTTTCCGAATATTCAAAAATAAAGCTGCCGGGATATGACCAGAATATATTGCTGAATGAATGAAATTCGAAAAAGCTGCGCAAGCATGTTCCGTAGAGTGACCCACTCGGAATCCAAACTGGAAATCATGCAAAAATTCCTTTGCATCCAGAAAACTAAGAAGCCTGAATAGCATAGCCTTCTCAAAAACTTTGCTGAAAACAGATATGAGAGAAATTGGCTATAACTAGCAGGATCACTCCGAGAACCACCTTTATAGAGCACTATAACCTTAGCTTGCTTGAGAGATTCAGGGAAATTCCTTTCTCGAAAGACAGATTGACGAGCTTAGTCAATGTTGACAGAATAGCAGGCAGAATAGCACGAATAACCCTTGTAGGAATTTTGTCTGGTCCTGAAGAGGATGATCCTTTAAGAGCGTTCGCAATACGAGCTACCTCAAATTAAGAAACATAATTCAAGACCATCGACATTAAACATGAGGGTTCGTGAAAGGCTCTGTAATCACAACGAGAAGTTGCAGAGCTTGCAGAGGAAGCATTTACCTTCCCTATATTAGCAAAATAAGAGTTAAGCTCTAGCTGGACATCTGCATCTGCTTGGACGATTTTACCATGGATTATCAGCATTGATGAAACTAAAAGCAGAGGGGGAGTAGGTCTAAGAACTGAATTAATTAAATACTATGTCTTCCTAGCATCCTTCCCATATTCAGAAAATTTTCTATGATAATACAGAGACTTTGCCTTCCAACACAGAGAATTAAACATACTCCTATAGGCCTTGAATCGTTCGTGATGAGCTACAGATGATGAAGCCTTGTAAAGCTTCCAGAAATAATTTTTCCTTGTCCAGCTTTTATGGAGACCTGAAGTCATCCATGGATTCATTGGTGCTATCCTTTTTGAAGTATGGGGCGCTGGACCATGATTGCAAATTTCCAGGATTCCTTCTTTCACTAAATCATAATAGGAATCAAAAGAGTGGTTAAAATCTGAATCAGATACCAAGCTATCCCATGGTACATCAGCCAGACGAGAATTAAGTAGACTTAGTTCAGTATCACCATAACGGAAAAAAGGGAGATTAGATGGTGATGCTATGTGCTGCGCTTGATCAGCACTCTTATATCAAGAGATAGCGGGAAAATGATCAGAAATATCGCTAACCTGCACCACACTAATGAAAATCACACCATCAGAGTCAGAGTATCAGAAAACCCTATGGTACAATTTCCAAAATCCTATCTACAAAAATGTGGAATTTTGTATTTTTTGCCAGAAGACAAATCACGGATGCGTGTTAATTTATTTGTTTTTTTTTTGTTTTCTTTTCTTTTTCCCAGGGGTGATCGTATCGACCCAGTTGTCCTAGAATTTTGCGAGAGGGCTCTTTCGAACGGAAATGAAAAGTTCTAGTGCCCTTTTTAAGTGATCAAAAAAATCGGAGGGCACCTAGGCCCCCTCCCACGCTCACTCTTTTCCCAAAGAAGTCGGATCAAAATTCTGAGATAGCCATTTTATTCAACACAGTCAAAAAAACCTTATAACTATGTCTTTGGGGATGACTTACTCCCCCACAGTCCCCGTGGGAGGGGCTGCAAGTTGCAAATTTTGACCAGTGTTTGCATATATTAATGGTTATTGGGAAATGTAGAGACGTTTTCAGGGGGATTTTTCGGTCGGGAGGGGGGGGGTTGAGAAGAGGGGGCTATGTTGGGGAAATTTTCCATGGAGGAATTTGTCATGGGTAAGAAGATTTCCATAAAGGGGGCGCAGCCTTCTCTAGCATTATTTAAAAAAACAATGAGAAAATAAATAAGAAAAAGTTTTTTTCAACTGCAAGTATGGAGTAGCATTAAAACTTAAAACGAACAGAAAATATTACGCAAATAAGGGGTTCACCTCCTCCTAATACCTCACTCTTTACGCTAAAGGATTTTTAGTAGTTTCAACCATTTATTGTACGGCCTTTGTGATTCAGGGGATAAAATTTAAGCTTTAATGCAAAGAGTTATTGACGAGGTATTGACGAGTGGGCGAACCTTCTCATATACGTAACAAAAACAGACGAACATAGAAGTTTGTTACGTAAGCTAATTCGTAAGTTACGTATATCTTTTACTAATGAAAACGTTCGTAAAAACTAAAAGTTCTAGTTGCCTTTTTAAGTACCCAAAAAATTGGAGAGCAACTGGGCCTCCTTCCCCTCCTTTTTTCGCAAAATCATTCGATCAAAACTATGGGGAAGCCATTTAGCCAAATAAATAAATATGCAGATTTCGCTTTAATTATTCATCTGCGGAGAGCCGAAATCAAAACATGGATTAACTAAAAAACGTTCAGAAACTAATTAAAAAAACAAGTTTTTTTAACTGAAAGTAAGTAGCTACATTAAAACTTAAAACAAACAGAAATTACCTCGTAAATGAAAGGGGTTGCTGCTTCTTCAACGCCCTGCTCTTTACGCTAAAGTTTTTACTGTTTTAAACGTAGAGTTGAGAGAAAGAGTCAAATTTTAGTGCAAAGAGCAAGGCGTTGAAGAAGGAGCATCCCCTTTTCATATACGGGGTAATTTCTGTTTTAATGTCGCTCGTTACTTTCAGTTAAAAAAAACTTGTTTTTTTATTTAATTATCAATAAGAGACGCATGCGTGTCAGAAACTCGGGTTGGTATACAAACTGAAGGTAGTTCCCGAAGAAAGCATCATCGACAAAGAATCAATAGCTGAAACAGAATTTCGATCCAGCAGTTTGAGTTTAAAATCACCCATAAGGATTAGTTCATAGGGATGTTTTTGGACATTGTTTTTGGACATTGATTTAATCTCAATAAAAAGGGATTTAAAGATTCCTTCCTCATTTCTGCTCAAATCACTTCGGAGATTATATGCAAGACGATCAGCAATATAAAGGACAAGGCCACCTCGAATTCAGCCTCTCCATCCTATATCTTGGAATATCTAAAAGGATATTCTCTTTTGAATCTAGGAAAGTTTCACATAATCCTATAACATCAGGAGTTCCACCACTAACGATCCGTTTCAGCTCATCAAAAGACGAGCAAAGTCCCTGAATGTTCAAATGAAACACAGAGAAAACATCGTCTCGTTTAGAGGAGGTAGAACCATTTAGTTGCGAAACATACTTACTTTTAAATGCCAAATCAGGATCATTATTCTTCTGATTTCTACTCCAAATTGCATTATTAATTATATTTTAGGATTATTTTGTAATTCAAGTAAACATTCCCCCAAAGAGTTGATACCATCCTGGCCACTAACAGAAATTATCGATTTACTCATTTTGGATGACAGTTCCGCCCCACGACCAAACCCACCAGACCAGAGGTTTAAGGAAAACATATTAGGAAAAAAAATATAATCAAGGTAAGGATAAATAAGAATAAGAATGAAAAAAAATGGTAAGACCAATTTGGTTCCAGGGGTAAGACATGTAGGGGAATTGTAAGTAATAATCAGCTGTTAGGCTGCAATCATCTTCAGCGATGAGGGGTTTGCAACTTTTTTTAGTTGCAATGAGGGGTTTGCAACTTTTGCAAGCTGGTGAACTTAGTATTTATTCTAAGATCCTTACAGATGAACAAATTTAGCGTTTAATCGAAGCGAGGAAACAAAACCAAAGTGTTAATCTCGCAACACTTCACTCGGCAAAGCCGAACAAAGGTTGCCGCAACACCTCACGTTGCCCATGCAGCGTAGATCTAGTTTTTGTTGCTATTGTGTAGTTATACTTTTTAATAGATCAAGCTCACTTTACATAATGATAGTAACTTGGATGAATTTTCATTCTTTAAAATGCTCACCAGATGGGTATGTGTATATTTGTGCCCATTGTGCTATTTCATCTACAAATTAAACTTGGAATACAAATGTTTCCTGGAATGTTCACGTCTCTATATCAAGATGCGATGGGACTGCTAACTCCAATGGGCTGTAGTATACCACCTTTGTGTGTATTGGTAATGGTGGGATATGTGTGTATTGAGAATGTTCGGATATTTGAGGATGGGAAATAATGGGCTATGCGTCTTTTGGGAATCATGGGATATGTGTTTGTTGGGAGTCATCGAGGGGATATGAGACATTTAAAAAAACTGCTGGCACCGGGATTCGAAAGAATAGGGCACTCATAGGATTTTTGTAAGGGATACTACTTACCACCCTCCCAACCACTTTGATACTACCTTTTTCCTTCCCATCGCCGTCTGAAAAGACCAATTTTTGATTAAAAGTTCTTAGTTTTACTTTATCGAAATTCTTTGGTTCTTGGTAGCCTAATAAAAGCTTCAGAACACAATTTTGCTAAAAAGGTAAAAATTGATTACGTCAAAATATACGTTTATTGGTGTCTAATTATAAGACAGAAGTAAATGTGCAGCTACGCGAAACACCTTAATAGTAACAAAGGTTATTGAGAATGATCAATAATAAATTTAAATGACATACCTTCATACATCTGAGCGTACTGCGGGAAACCTGGGACTCAAAGCCATTGAGACGCCTCTGACGCTTTAATTTCTAAAAAAAAAATATTAGGGTACATTCCAAAGACCAAATATTCCCACTCTTCATTTCTACTTTCGAAAGACAACGTACGCGCGTTCATTTACTTCATTATAGCTTTGTGTGGAGAGAAGGGATTCTCCATGTCCCTTTTTTACTTTTAGCCTTTTATTTAAAACCTATTTCTAAAATTATAAGTTTTAAACCGAATTAAAGGGCCATGTAGAAGAAAAATTTTGCAATATTTTGGGGAATGCACAGTGTTTCTAAGACATGAAATGAAAAGTGATGTGTCTCAGGGTCCTAGGTTAGTCTAGGGAGATTTAATCAATAGTAGCCTTCTTCAGGTCTTGAACAAATTTTGAAAGATGGTGAAAGCAGTTTTAAACAAGGTGGGATAACGTAGTTTTTGCCCAGATGTTGTGCAAAGCTTTGATATAGCCACCTCAAGCCCATATCCTGCTTCTTAAGTCATATAATATATTCAATTGATTTTTCGACCATATTTCCCAGGATTATAACTGCGTATTCTAGTATGTAAAAGCAATCTAAAAGCTGCTGATGCAACGATCTTGAAAAAAAGTATTCATTTGATTTTTTTTTTTTTATTTACACAAAGGAGCTCTGTGCAACTAACGGATTATTTCGGATAGGTCCCCTTATTTTTCACCACCATTTGGAGCTAAATTTTTTCTTAATAAAATTTACACAACATGGCAAATAACAAGAAGAAAATTAATTTATTCTTTAAATATGAAGAATGGGGAGGGATACATAACTCGGCTTCTCCTTCTCCTTGGCTCAGTGAAATTAGAATCACACATTATTTGTTGCGGGCAAGAGTCTTTCCCCCCCAAAAAAACAAAAAATAAGAATTGGAATTTTCTTCCAGAGACCACTCGGGTAGCGGAGATTCCTTGTTTATTTTAAGAATAAAGCTAAAATCTTTATTTTGGGTCTTGGTTCATGCATTTCGTTTTTCCTTTTCTTTTCTCTATTTTGTTCTGATTATGCTTTTGTTCCATATTTGTTTTTTTTCATGATTAACAATTGGTCATAATTTGGTTGTTTCATTTCCTTTTTTGTTTGCTTTGTCCGTTTGTTAAGCGTTTGTTAAATATGATGTTGTCCAGTATTAAATGCTTTCGTGTCTTTCTTTGGGCAGGCAAATGGACTAATTTTATGTACTATATAATTTTGAAACTGAACGTTATGAACTGAATTGAAAGAGTATTTGAACGTTAATACTGTACAACAATGAGCAAAAACAATATTAACTTTACAAACGAAAGCCCATTAAACTGAAATAAAATACCACGAAATGAATATTCACACAGAAAATAGCACAAAATAAAGATTTTTTGATTGAATATTTACTGTTAATTTTCTAATACCGAAATTTAACCAGTGGCAGGCTTATCTCGCGCCTGGAGTGAAATATTAATTGACATAATCTCCCCTGTGTCCCAAAAATTTGCAGGCCAAATTTTCTAAATTTTTTAATTATTTTAAAAAAAAATTATCAACTGCGCCTATACTTTATTTGAATAAAAATAAAAATTCTAAGTATAAATGATTATAATCGTTAGATTATTATTAAAATTTTGCAGCCCTAAAATTTCTACGACCAGGTCTGGTGACCCCTCTTAATCCGACTCCCATAAATTGCTTCTGGATTAACTGAGCTCTAGCTTTGAACCAATCAGATTTTCCACAATTGTATGAAAAACTCTGTGAAAAATTCTAATTTGCTTTAATCACTGCTAGTAGTATCCCTGTATATACTCCGAGTGCGGCCCTATCGTGGTGTACTATTGGACTCATTAACCCCTCCTATAGATCCCTCAGATTCAACAAGAGGCCTATTTTAATGTGCTATTGGAGTTGCTAGGCCCTCATATCCAGCTAAAAATTTCTAAGAAGAGTCTTAGCCTTTTTCGAAGACAATATGTACACAGTGAAACCATTTAATCGATACAACGAGAGCCCTATACATAGGATTTTATCTCAATTTCCAGTTGATGAGGAAATTTCTGGAAGTATTATTATCAGAGTTTTATTTCCAAGTAAGTTGCACAATACCTAAAGTTATTCTGGAGTGACATGATGTCTTATAAACGATTTTTGATACGGATTTAAATATACAATTGAAAGAGATCTTTTTTTACTGAAATGTTAATGAGACCATTATTGATCTTGGATTATTAATAATCGATTAAGAATACCACCGACCAAGCATCTTTTATGTAATGTAAGGGACCTGAGCACATCTTTTTTCCATTAGCGGGCTTGCGCATGAATTTGGGTCCCAAATTTCCTATCCAAGACCAAATGTCCCTCACCTGGGCCCAAAGTCACCTTGCAGGGCCTCAATGCTCCCTACCAACTTTATCCTGCCCCCCCCCTCCCCCAATATTTTGTCCTCCCCCTTTTCCCCAATTTATTTATTTTTTTTAATTTTTTAATTTTTTACATGTCTAGAAATCATATTAAAGTTCTTAGAAGTACATTCTAAGTAAACTAATGCATTGTTTCTGGGACCCTGACCAACTGATGTTAAGCGTCACACTATCGTAGCAAGGTAATTGCGCAATTGATTTTCTCAGTTGGAGTTGGATTTTCGATAAACTATACCAGTGATTTGTTTTATGGCATCTTTTTTTAGCATCATTCTGAGAATAAGCAACCTGGTTTCCGAGAATTTTGAGAATTTAAAGAATGATTTGGTATCTGGTGTTTCCTAATCATTCATGTTGTCTGTGAAAAAATACAACAAAAACAAACGGGCTAATTTTTATGATTTAAAAAATTTCTTGGCATGTTTCCATTAATTTCAAAAATGATACGTTATCTGATATTGCGGAATCATTCAAGTTCTTGACGAAACACTCTAATGAATATAAGCGGGCCCATATCTTAATTCTGAGAATTTCTTGGCATGTTTTCGAGAATTTCAAGAATGATGAGATATTGCGTAATCATTACTTAACAAACTTTTTGTTACTCAACATCACCTTTTCATCTTCTCCTACTCCTAGTCTTAGCATCTTTGTCTTCTTAACATTGATTTTTGAATCTGTTATAGCACCCAGGACTCGCAAAACCCGTAAAAGTTCATTCATTTTGGTCAAACTCTTATCTTGATTTTTAAAATATCAGCATAATCTAATTCCAGAAAAGTTTTGCTTTCCAATTTGATTCCATTATCATTTTCAAAAAGTTTCGGGTTAGTTTAAAAGAATTAAAATCTAAGAAATCTGGTTATTTTACACAAACTTTATTTCACAATAAACTTTTGAAGATTAGTTGAAATGATAAGCTATTATACAATTAAAAAATTACCTTAATTTTAACAAAGACATAGTCGTGAAAAGTTTTTCCGAGAAAAGTTTTTCAGAAAAGAAAACTTTTTTCAGAAAAAGTTTTTCTGAGGTAAAAATACTGTTGCTTCTTGTAAAACAAAACTGAAGCTGCTATGGACCTAAAGTTTAGACAACAGCTCTCCATCTTTGGTGTCAAGGAAACTTAAAAAGTGTCTAAAAGCAAATTACTGATCCCCACCTTTGGTAGCCAAGAAGATCAAGTAATGCTGAGATTAATACTATTTTGATGATACAAATGGCCATATTAAAAAACAAAAATTATAAGATAAAAAATCCATTGATACTAATGTAAAAAACAGGAATTCCATTCAAAGTTGCAATTATTTAATGGCTTATATGTCAATTGAAGTTTTTAGAAAAGTTTTGGAACAATAATTACACAATTTTGTCAAACTATACTTTTTGAGCAAAACTAGTAGTTAAAAACCTGATCAAAACACTGTTAAATTTACCACTTGTATTTGAATATTTTATATTTAAGTTTAAATATTTTTTAAATCCCTAATAAGTTTAAATATTCTATCGAATCTAATTTTGTTATAAGCATTCCAAATATCCTTCCCAAAAAGGAGTTATAGGTTATTCTTCTTGAATTAAAACATTCCTTATATTTACTTGGTTCCAGCTGTGATTACACTTGAAATTGTTTTGGTAAATAAATATAATTCAATTGAAATTTATACTATTTTGTAAAAGTCTGTTGTCTTCATTTTCTTACCTTACTAGTGACGACAAGCAACTCACCGACTTTTGCATCGTATAAGACAAGTGACCATTATGTCATCTATTTATTTATTTGGTTTCCTGGATAACCCGAATAAATAAGTGATTACTATAAATTTTGCACAAGTTGTACCTAACTGTTATTGAAGTGCCAGTTTTTGCAAAACTCGTTTAATTTGTAAATATGCCTCTATTACAAAAAGTATGTTTTTGAAAAAATGCTTTTTACAAAACCGTGTAAAAATACACGGCATTTTGAATCCTTTAACGCATTAAATACTTCTTTAATTACTTTTCAAACACTCCTGACTCCTTGTAAATCTCGTTAAAATCCTGATAAACCAAATGAGATAAGTCAATAAAATTAAAAAAAAAAAAATCAGATTTTAACAAACAATTTATTAAAACATACGATTCTATTCTTGCATAAGAATCTTTCAGTGAACTGCTAGTCTTTTTTCCGTGTCTCATTTACTGCAACTTAAAAACTTCCTTCAACACCAACAAGCCTGAGAATGACAGATTTACGCACACTCCTCCTCCATACCAAAATATTCAAAACCACTCTTTTAGCACAGTTTTCAGAAGTTCGAACATCCATCAAAACTTTTCCTCTGATGTCCTACTACCGCTTTTGGTGACGACCTGCTTTTTGCTTGGCTATATATTTTGGGCTAAAAAGAACAATACAATTTAATAGCCAACCGATTGTCCTCAGTGCACAGAATATGCCCTAGCCATCTCAACCTTCTATCATTATTCCCCCTAAAAAGCAGAATAGAACCACATGCTTTATCCAGGCTACTGTTTGAAATCCGGTCATTCAGGGTGGTATCCAAGAAAATCGATCGAAATTTTTCTGGAAAACATTAAGGGAGTCCTTTTTCGTCTTCCGGAGCACCAAAATTTCAGAAACATATTTGACGACCACCATCACTGTATCTTTTTGTAATGTACGTATAAATAATGCTCTTATTCTAACCATTGTTCTTTAAGAGGGGTTGTTTTGAAGTTTTCCTAAGATCGCTAGGTATTCCCTTATTTTCAAAAATCAAACTCATAATCTATAGCAATTTATTTCTAGCTGTATACAAGCTCTATGTGTTTTATATTGTTATTTACCAAGCTATCAGTACCTGAAGAATTTCCTTAATAAAATTTCATTAAATCAGTGAAAATATGGTTTTTGTATTAAATAGCTCTTTACTAAAATTTAACCCAAGTACGTAAATCTGAAATTAAAAATATATTTCTAGTGAACAATTTCTTTTCAAAGTAATCAATATTTTTTCTTTTTTCTTCGTTTCAATGCAGATATTGACATAGAATTTATTGAACTCACCATATTGTTACTAGCAAGACTGTATCAGCCAAATAATATATCGGCGAATACGTTGAAGAATCTTAGCACCTCTTTTTTTATTTGTTTAGATGCATGCACTCTAATTGTGCAAATATCTTTCTTATAGCTTAGATATATCCTGCAAACCATTTAAAAGTCATAGACTGTAGGAATGTTTTTTTTTCTGGCAGGAATGCAATTCCTACCCAAATATAATGAGTTAGGATACTTTCGAAGCAATTCCTAAATACTAATGAATCAAAAGATGTTTATTAAATGATTATTAAATAATAATGAAGCATTAGAGTTGAAGACGGTTACGCATATATGAGGTGGAGGTGCAAAACAGAATCAGGTTCTGGGGATTTCATGTTAACAACCTCACGCAGAGAAACAACATGCACACGAAACTATTAAAATGAATGTAATGTCTGAAGTTCAATGAATTAAAATGAGTTTAATGTAACATATCTGAAGTTTCTAAACATATGTTTCTGCTGCTATTCTATATATAATTAAATAAAAAAAAAAGTTTTTTTTAACTAAGAGTAAGGAGCGACATTAAAACTTAAAATGAACAAAAATTGTATATGAAAGGGGCTGGTTCCTCATCAACGCCCCGCTCTTCATGCTAAAGTTTGACTCTTTCTCTCAACTCTACTTTTTAAAACAATGAAAAAATTTAGCGTAAAGAGCGGGGCGTTGATGAGGAAGCGGCCCCTTTCATATACGAAGTAATTTCTGTTCGTTTAAGTTTTAAGGTCGCTCCTTACTCTCAGTTAAAAAAACTTGTTTTTTTATTTAATTTCTTAACGTTTTTGAATCAATGCATGTTTTGATTTTGGCTCTCCGCAGAGGAATAATTAAACCAAAATTTGTATATTTATTTTTTTGGCTAAATGGCTTTCTCAAAGTTTTGATCGAATGATTTTGAGAAAAAATGAACGGGGGAGGAAGCCTAGTTGCCCTTCGATTTTTTGGTTTACTTAAAAAGGCAACTAGAACTTTACGAATATTTTTTACGAATGTTTATTAGTAAAAGATATACGTAGCTTATAAATTAGCTTGCGCAACGAACTTTTGTATTCTCATATTTTTAATTACATGTATGAGGGTGTTCACCCCCTCGTCAGCACCTCGCTCTTTACAATAAAGCTTAAATTGTGTCCCAATTCATTAAGAATGACCCCTGAATCACAAAAGCCGTAGAATAAACAGTTGAAATTACTAAAAATACTTTAGCGTAAAGAGCGAGGTATTAGGAGGAGGTCAGAACCTCATATGCGTAATAATTTCTGTTCGTTATAAGTTTTAATGCTGCTCCTTACTTCCAGTTGAAAAAACTTTCATATTTATTTTTCCATTGTTTTTTTTTAATAATGCTAGAAAATCCTGAGCTTCGTTCAGGGAAATTTTCGTCTCCCATGACAAATTCCTCCATGGAAAGTTCCCCCAACATATCCCCTCTTCTCAACCCCTCCCCCAACCAAAAAATTGCCCTGAAAATGTTTGTACACTTTCATATAACCATTACTATATGTAAGCACTGGTCAAAGTTTGTAACTTGTAGCCACTCCCATGGGGACTGAAAGGAAGTAAATCGTCCCCAAAGACATAGTTATAAGGTTTTTCGACCACGCTGAACAAAATGGCTATGTCAGAATTTTGATCCGTTGAATTTGGAAAAATAATTAGCGTGGGAGGGGGCCTAGGTGCCCTCCAATATTACTGGTCACTTAAAAAGGGCACTAGAGCTTTTCATTTCCGTTAAAATGAGCCCTCTTGCAATATTCTAGGACCACTAAGTCGATACGATCACCCCTGGGAAAAAAACAAACAAACAAAAAAACAAATAAACAAGCATCCGTGATCTGCCTTCTGGCAAAAATACAAAATTCCACATTTTTGTAGATAGGAGCTTGAAACTTCTACATTAGGGTTCTCTGATACGCTAAATCTGATGGTGTGATTTTCGTTAAGATTTAATGACTTTTAGGGGGTGTTTCTCCTTATTTTCTAAAATAAGACAAATTTTCTCAGGCTCGTAACTTTTGATGGGTAAGATTAAACTTGATGAAACCTATATATTTAGAATCAGCATTAAAATGCAATTCTTGTGATGTAGCTTTTGGTATCAAAGTTCCATGTTTTAGAGTTTTTATTACTATTGAGCCGGGTCGCTGCTTACTACAGTTCGGTACCACAAACTGTTTGCTAACACTCTTTACGCTAAGGCTTTTAATTGTTTTAAAAAGCAGAATTGTTGCAAAGAGTCAAACTTTGGCGTAAGATTGCGGAGGGGACAACCCATTTCATATACGGAGTAATTTCTGTTCGTTTTAAGTTTTGCTGTCGCTCCTTACTTTCAATTTAAAAAGCTAGTTTTTTTATTTAATATGTAAAAAGACCAGTTATTTTATGGCTCTACTACTGGCTCTTATAATTGATATTCAGATTATTAAACTCCATGATGATGTGATTCTGAGTATCTGATTTTCTTTAACAAATTGATAATTTTGTCCTTTTTAATCTCTAGTTAGAAATCTTTCAACTGAGTTGATGACTTTAATTCGTTCTATGAAATCCACGGAATAATGCAATGAAGTCTTTTTCTACTTTTTCTTTACTGTCTGGCTCAATGGCGTTGATTTTTAAGTAGCGTTGATTAAAAAAAAAAAAGTCGAGTTTTTTTTAAATGGTAGTAATTAATAGATGATTTACATTGAAATGAAAATAAATTACTTAAATTAGTAAACTATTTGAATGGAATAAGGAAACGTTAAACAAATGTAAATAATCCCAATTAAGAGTGGCTTCCGCTTCATGAATACTGTGTTTGACTCCTTTATCACTATTCTTGGAGGGTGTATCTGGCAAAAAAATTGGAGAGAATATTTTTTGTTTTGTTATTCCTAGTTAATCAAAATTTTAAGTGCTGAATCTGTTGCGTTTTCTTAATTAATAAATTTACAGTCCAATATTTTGAGGGATAATTGTTTGATTATTGTTTGATAATTGTTTGAGGGATAATATTTGAGGGCTCTGAAAGATTTAGTATTACTAGTTGACTCTATTTTATTGCCTTTTGAAATACTCTTGTTCTAGCACTATTGAAACTATAACTTAAAGATTGGGTAAAATGGATTTTTAAGCTTTTACAAAAATCCAAAATACAGTACATATTTTATGACACGACAGATTCAAACAATATTACATGTGGGCTTATCGCTCTAAAGGCAGAAAAATATAAAAAGAAGTAAGGAATAGAACTTTTGGTGGACCCTATCAAATTTGAGATTACAGTACGAGGATTTATTGAGAAAAGTTTACAGTTTGTTTAGGAGATAAGATAGCCTGCCCTTTGGTGTAATCTGCCAAATTGAAGAGTAAAGTGCGAGAATTTATTGCAAAATCCTTACAAATTTGTTTGGAAGACTAGATAAGATGATCTGGGTGTATGTTAACTGATTGGTGCGTTTGGTAAGGCAAAGTTATGAGAGCTGGCTATATTTGAGTAAGTAACAGCTGAAGAGTAATTGAAGGTGTTTTGGGGCTGCCACTACCAAGATTTGTAAATGTAGTCACTACACTTGAATAAATATTTCTCTACGACGCTGCCGGGGCCCAGTGAAGAAAACTCCGCTTAACATGAAATAAACGCTTACCGGAACAGAAAATCCTGGCTATGATATCCTCTTCTTTATATGAAAATACCCTCCGATCTGTTCCAGAGGCTGACTTGGTTAAGGACCCACAATCAAATAGTTCGTGGTAACGAACTGTAGTAAGGAGCAACCCGGCTCAATAGTAACCGAAACTCTAAAATATGGAATTTTGATACCAATAGTTACATAAAAAGAATGGAATTTTAATTTTTAAATATATAAGTTTAATCAAGATTAGTCTTACCCATCAAAACTTACGAGCCTGAGAAAATTTGCCTCATTTTAGAAAATAGGCAAAAACACCCCCTAAAAGTCATAAGATCTTAACGAAAATCACACCACCAGATTCAACGTATCAGAGAACCTTATTGTAGAAGTTTCAAGCCCCTATCTACAAAAATGTGGAATTTCACATTTTTTGCCAGAAGACAAATCAAGGATGCGTGTTTATTTGTTTTTTTTTTTGTTCTTTTTTCCCAGGGGTGATCGGATCGACTCAGTGGTCCTAGAATGTCGCAAAAGGGCTCATTTTAACGAAAATTAAAAGTTCTAGTACCCTTTTCAAGGGACCAAAAATTGGAGGGCACCTAGGCCCCCTCCCACGCTTTTTTTTTCCGCAAAATTACCGGATCAAAATTATGAGATAGACATTTTATTCACCATAGTCGAAAAACCTAATAACTATGTCTTTGGGGACGACTTACTCCCCCGCAGCTCCCGTAGGAGGGGCTGCAAGTTACAAACTTTGACATGTGTTTACATACAGTAATGGTTACTGGGAATTGTACAGACGTTTTATGGGGGATTTTTTGGTTTGGGGGGAAGAGTTGAGGGGAGAGGGTTACAAGGGAGGATCTTTCCATGGAGGAACTTCTCATGGGGGAAGAAACTTTCAATGGAGGGGACGCAGGATTTTCTAGCATTATTTAAAAAAAAAAAATGAAAAAATAAATACGAAAAGTTTTTTCTACTGAAAGTGAGAAGCAGCATTAAAACTTAAAACGAACATAAATTATTACGCATATGAGGGGTTTACCTCCTCGTATTACCTCGTTCTTTACGCTAAAGTATTTTTAGTAATTTCAACTATTTATTCTACGGCCTTTGTGATTCAGGGGTCATTCTTAAGGAATTAGCTTTAATGTAAAGAGCGAGGTATAGACGAGGGGCGAGCCCCCTCATATGTGAGATAAAAACATACGAATATAGAAGTTCGCTACGTAATTTAATTCGTAAGATACGTATATTTTTTACTAATAAAAATGTTCATAAAAAAGTAATCAAAAATTGGAGGGCAACTAGGCCTCCTCCCTTGTTCCTTTTTTCTCAAAATCTATCGATTAAAACTATGAAAACGCCATTTAGTTCCAAAAAAATTATATGCAAATTTCGTTTTAATTATTTATGTGCGGAGAGCCGAGATCAAAACATGTATTAATTAAAAAACGTCCAGAAATTAAACAAAAGAACAAACAAGTTTTTTTTAAATGAAAGTAAGGAGCGACATTAAAACTTAAGACGAACAGAAATTATTCTGTATATGAAAGGGGCTTATCCTCCTCAACGCCCCACTCTTTACGCTAAAGTTTTTACTGTTTTAAAATGTAGAGTTAAGAGAAAGAGTTTTGGAATGGTTTTGGAATGGCTATTTGTTGTCGTAGAAACTTCAAAAATGCTCATTCATTGGAAACTGAAAAGGCTAGTGCCCGTTTTAATAGTCGAAAGTAATTGGAGGGTAACTAGCCCCCATCCACGCCCACCATTTTCCCAATTACATCCAATCAAAATTTTAAGATCGTCATTTTGTTCAACGTAGCTGAAAGGTCTGAAAATTATGTCTTTAAGGATGAATCCCTCCCCAAGGCCCCCAGGGCAAGGGTTGTAAGTTATTCCCTGGGAGCAGATAAGGTATATACATAAAGGATGATCGTATAGACCTCGGACGGGGCTCAATGGATTGGTAATTAGAAGTTCTGGCACCATTTTTAAGATTCACAATGATCAGAATTAGGTTACTTCATCCCCCCTTTGACACCTCAACACATCTGATAGATATTTTGAAATGGATTTTTCTGTCGTAGGAACTTTAAAAAGGCTCACTTGATTGGAAATTGAAAAGGCTGGTATCGTTTTTAATTGTCCAAAGTGATTGGAGGGCAACTAGCACCCTTCCCACGCCCAACATTTCCCCAAACACATCCAGTCAAAATTTTGAGATCCTCATTTTGTTTAGTATAATTTAAAGGTCCGTAAATTTTTTCTTTAAGAAAGACAAATTCCCAAAAGCCCTCAGGGCAAGGGTTATAAGTTACGCCCTGGGGCATAAAAGGTACACATAGAAAGGTTGATCATGTAAAATTCAAAGGGGGGTCATTGCATTGGTGACCGAAGGCACTACTGCTCTTTTTAAGATTGAGAGTGAACGGAGAGTGGATACCCCTCCCCTTCACACCTCTTACTTTCCTGAAATGCATCTGATAGAAATTCTGAGATGGCCATTAGAAATTCCGAGGTGGTCATTTCTTGTCGTAAAAGCCTCGAAAAGAGCTCCTTCGATTTGACATTGAAAGGTCTGGTACCCCTTTTAATCATCAAAATGTTTGGAGGGCAACTAACAACCCTTCCACGCCCACCATTTCCCAAGAAAACACATCCAATCAAAAGTTTGAGATAGTCATTTTGTTCAACCTAATTAAAAGGTCCATAAATTATGTCTTTGAGGATCAACCCCCCCCCCAGCCCTCAGGGCAAGGGTTGTAGGTTATAGCCTAGTTGCATATAAGATAAATCTAGAAAGGGTGGTCGTTTAAACTCGGAGGGGGGCTTATTGGATTGGTAATCAGAATTTCTAGTGTTCTTTTCAAGATTTAGAGTGAACGAAGGGTAGATACCCCCTCCCCTCACATCCTCTGATTTTCACGATCACAATCGTATTTTCAAGGGTTTCAAGTTGTGCCCAGGGGGCGCATAAGGCTTATACAGAAAGGGTAGTAAGAAGTTCTAGTGTCATTTTCAAGATTGAGAATGATCAAAGGCTGGATACCTTCAAAACCTCGGATTTTCCCAAAAGCATCTGGTAAAATTTCGATTTGAAATTGAAAGGGCTGGTGCCCTTTTTATTAGTCAAAAGTGATTGGAGGGTAAAAAAAACCCCACACTCTCTCCCATTCCTACGTCCATCAATTCCCAAAACACAACAAATCAAAATTTTGAGATAGCCATTTTGTTCAGTGTAGTTGAAAGGTCAGGAAATTATGTCTTTGACAACCCCCATACCTTCTCAAGACCAGAACATAACTTGCACTTTACTGGGAAAAAGGTGACTGTGGATTGTAAGTTTAGTATCCCTATACTGACATGTATTCCTTAAAGTTTTAATAATTTTTATTTATGAAAGTTAACAAATCTAAAACATTTTAAACGTATTTTGTCTTCAATGTTGTTAGATGAAAGGTTTTCTTTGATAGAAATTTTGATATGACCATTTGTTGTCGTAGAAACTTCAAAAAGAGCTGATTTGGTTGGAAATTGAAATGGTTAGTGCTCATTTTAATAATTGAAAGTGATTCGAGTGCAACTGATCCCCCTCCCATGCCCACCATTTTCCAAAACACATTCAATCAAAATTTTGAGATAGCCATTTTTTCAAAGTAATTGAAAATTACTTTGTTAAAAATTAATTTGTTGTCAAATTTGTTGAAAATTAAACCTTTTTAAGATTCAGAGTAATCGAAGGGTGGATAACCCCTGTGGCCTTTTGTTGTCGTAGAAATTTTGAAAACAGCTAATTCGATTGGAAATTGAAATGACCAGTGCTCTTTTTTATAGTCAAAGGTATTGGAGGGCATCTAACCCTCCTACCACGCCCACCATTTACCCAAAAACATCACATCAAAAGCTTGAGATTTTGTTCAACGGAATTAAAAACACCGGAAATTATGTCTTTGAGGAAGACACCCTCCCCCCCCCCCAAGACCTGAAGGCAAGGTGAGTTATGACCTTCGGGGATATAAGTTATATAATTAAGGTATATATCTTTGACAACCCCCACACCTTCTCAAGACCAGAACGTAATTTGCACTTTACTGGAAAAAAAAATGTCTGTAGATTGTCAGTTTAGTATACATATGCTAATGTATATTCCTTAAAGTTTTAATATTTTTTTGTTTATTAAAGTTTAAAAAGTTTAAAGACTTTAAACGTACTTTGTTAATTTAAATCATACAATAAATAACCAATTCAAACTCAAAATAAGTAAATATTTATATGATTAGGACTGATCACCCCCATGCCTTCTCAAGACCAAAACATAATTCGCACTTTACTGCAAAAACAATTAAACGATTTCACATTGCTTTTACTTGTTTAAAATGTTTTTACTAGATATATGAAGGGGGAAGCCCCCCACCCTTTGCGCTCCAACTATAGCACAAGTGTGTGGTACCCTTTTTAAGAGTAACAAAAGATTGAAGGGCAAGACTCCTTTCTCTCACGGACATTCAATTTCTAAACGCATCAAGTGAAAATTTTGAGACTGCCATTTTGTTCAGCATAGTAGAACGGAACAGCAACCATGTCTTTAGGGACATTCCATTATGTCTATAATGGACATGTCTATTATGTCTATTATGTCTATCTATGTCTTAGGGACATTCAGTTTGTCTTTAGGGACAAACTCCCCACAATGATGCAATTGGTCCATTACGCTTTAAAACTAAATTCTGCTCTAAAGGTACTGTGTTTATGGTTGCCAATAAGACACCTCTGCAATATATCGAGACCGACTGGGGTTCTTAAGGTGAAACTTTTGGGGATACTACTATCACTACTTCAGCTCTTACAATCTAAATAAATAAAAAGAGTGTAAATGTATCCAGGTTTTCAAAGAGATAGAATCTTTTGGGAGTGATATTAATTTTAATTTTTCAGGTCATTCTCAGAAGCTATAAAATTAAATTAAAAATACTGTTTGTGTCAGGAATAAAAATTGTTGAAAAGTTTCTCCAACATACAAATAGCAACCAATACTATGGATTCTTATTGAAGAAAACTGAAAAGATATACAATATTATTTCTTTACTGAAAACGAAATACGTTTGAAATGTTTTCACCTTTTTTACTTTATAAATGAAGATTACCAAACTTTAAGGAAGAAATGTCAGTATATGTCAATTAAAAGTTACAATCAATGGTCATTTGCTTTTTTCTTCTTTTTTTTTTTTTAGTAAAGCCCAAATTGTGTTCAGGCCTTGAGAAGGCAAAGAGGTTATAAGCCTTACTCATTATAATTTTTACTCGTTTTGAGTTAGACTCGGCTACTTATTTTAATTCCTGTACGTTTTCAGTTTCATTTACTTATTGATAGTGAGTTGTGTTAGTTTTAAGCTTTGAAAATTATTTAACTTTATTTGTGCTCATTGTTGGTTTAATGGAGCTCATTACTTTTCTTTGAAAAATCTGTCTTGTGGAAAAAGTTTTTTAAATCAATTTTTATACAGACCTTGGTCCTTCATATAGAGGGAGTTGCCACAGTATCTCCAAAAGAGGTTCATTGGAAATTGAAAATTTTAGCGTCAATTTTAATAGTCAAAAGTGATTGAAAGGCAGCCAGCCACCCCCCCCCCCCCACCTCCCACACCCATTGTTTTCGCAAACTCATTCAATCAAAATTTGAGGTAACTATTTTGTTCAACGTGGTTGAAAGGTTCATCAAGTGTGACTTTGACGATGAGACCCCTCGCTCCATGTCCTCAGGGCAAAAGTTGTAGGTTACATCCTGGGGAAATATAAGGTTTATGTAGAAAGTATTTTCGTGCAAACTTTGGAGGGGGCTCATTGGATTGGAAATAAGAAGTTCTACATCCGGATGCAGTTCTACACTGCGTTCGGTCGGAATTTAAAATAAGAAATCTGAACTACGAGGTCCTTCTAAATAAAAGATTTGATTAAGATCCGATCACTTCTTCGTAAGTTAAAAACACCAAATTTTTTTTTAGAATTAACCCATTAAAAAATTTACATTTTAATGAAAAAAATGACTGCCAATTGTCAGTTTAACATACATATTCTGATATTTATTCCTAAAAGTTTTAATAGCTTTGTATTTATTAAAGTCGAAAAAGTGAAAATATTTAAAATGTATTGTTATTTCAGTAAAGTAAAAGTTATATTCTGGTTTTGAGAAGGCATGGATGTTGTCTGTCCACCTCATATTAGTTTTTTTCTCGTTTTGAGTTTCAGTCGTTTTTTCAGTTAATTAAATAAAAAAAAACAAATTATTTTAACGGAAAGTAAGGAGCGACATTAAACCGAACAGAAATTACTCCGTATATGAAAGGGGCTTTTCCTCCTCAACGCCCCGCTCTTTACGCTAAAGTTTGACCCTTTCTCTTAACTCTACTTTTAAAACAGTAAGAAACTTTAGCGTAAAGAGCGGGGTGTTGAGGAAGAAAAGCCCCTATCATATACGGAGTAATTTCTGTTCGTTTTAAGTTTTAATGTCGCTCCTTACTTTCCGTTAAAAAAAATTGTTTTTTTTTATTTAATTTTTGGAGGTTTATGAATTAATGCATGTTTTGATCTTGGCTCTCCGCACATAAATAATTAAATCGAAATTTGCATATTAATTAATTGCAATTAATCGGAAGATTTTTAGCAAAAAGAAGCGAGGGAGGAGGCCTAGTTGCCCTCCAAGTTTTTGATTACTTAAAAAAGCAACTAGAACTTTAAATTTTTTACAAACATTTTCATTGGTAAAAATATACGTAACTTACGAATTAATTTACGTAACGAATCTCTATATTCGTATGTTTTTATTGCGTATATGAGGGGGTTCAACCCTCGTCGATACCTCGCTCTTTACACTAAAGCTTAGATTTTGTCCCAATTCCTTAAGAATGACCACTGAATCACAAAGGCCGTAGAATAAATAGTTGAAATGACTAAAAATACTTTAGCGTAAAGAGTGAGGTATAACGAGGAGGTAAACCCCTCATATGCGTAATAATTTTTGTTCGTTTTAAGTTTTAATGCTGCTCCTTACTTTCAGTAGAAAAAACTTTTCATATTTATTTTTTCATTGTGTTTTTTCAAGTAAAGCTAGAAAATCCTGCGCCCTCTTCATTGAAATTCTCTTCCCCCATGACAAGTCTCTCTGTGGAAATATCCTCCCACGTAACCCTTCACCCCTCAACTCTCCCCCTAAACCAAAAAGATCCCCCTGAAAACGTCTGTACACTTCCCAGTAACCATTACTATATGTAATCACAGGTCAAAGTTTATAACTTGCAGCCCATCTCCCCCCATCCCAGCGGGGGAGTAAGTCGTCCAAAAAGACATAGTTATAAGGTTTTTAGACTATGGTAAATAAAATGGCTATCTCAGAATTTTGAATTGGTGACTTTGGGGAAAAAATGAGCGTGGGAGGGGGCCTAGATGCCCTCCAATTTCTTTGGTCACTTTAAAAGGGAACTAGAACTTTTAATTTCCGTAAGAAATAGCCCTCTCGCAAGATTCTGGGACCACTCAGTCGATACGATCACCCCTGGGAAAAAAAAAAAAAAAAAAAAAAAAAAAACACGCATCAGTGATCTATTTTCTGGCAAAAAATACGAGATTCCACATTTTTGTAGATAGGAGCTTGAAACTTCTACAATAAGGTTCTCTTATACGATGAATCTGATGGTGTGATTTTGTTTAATATTGTATGACTCTTAGGTGGTGTTTCCCCCTTTTTTTCTAAAATGAGGCAAATTTTCTCAGGCTCTTAGCTTTTGATAGGTATAACTGATCTTGATGAAACTTGTATATTTAAAATCAGCATCAAAATGCGATTCTTTTGATGTAACTATTCTTATCAAAATTCTATTTTTTAGAGTTTCGGTTACTATTGAGCCGGGTCGCTCCTTATTACGGTTCGTTACCACGAACTGTTTGATTCATTGTAATTTCTGTTCTTTTTTAGTTTCATTTATTTATTGAGGCTGATTTGTGGTAGTTTCACACTTGAAAGTTATTTGACTTTATATCTGCTCATTTGGTTTGGTTAATTAAGAAAATATTTACTTTTCTTTGAAAAACTCGTTTTGTGGAATAAGTTTTTTAAATTAGTCGTATAGAAGAAACAGGGGAAACACACATAAAAATCTGATTTTTTTTTGGGTTCTATGCTAAGGTGTTTTGACTTTTTTTTTATTATTTTATCCATGTAAATATTTTCCTTCACCTGTTTAAGATCATTTTTTATTGGAAGGTTCACCCATTTATCAACCTGTTTGTTTCATTTTAGAGATATGTTTGATAGGACTAGAGGACAAACCAGCTCCAAGCTGATTTCAGGAAAATTTTCACCTGTCTTTTATATATCGTATCTTTTCAATAGCCTACAAGAGGCCCTTCGTTGAAAAGGGTGCAAAATCCCTTGGAGCCATAGATATTATGTTATACATGGGAGCATATTTTAAGATGCTATTGTCATATTGATTAAATTGGCTATCTTCAAATTTCGGTTTTAAATTTTTTTTAGCTACAAGAGCGTATGAAGTCAGAACCATTATTAGGGCGAATGGGTGAACGGGATAGTGGCCCAAAACACCGTGGCTTATGGGGAAGAGAGGGGGCTCCATGGCTTGGGAACTCTCCAGTTTGATCTAACTTATAACTTTAATTTGGTTTTCTTTGTTAATATTTAAGTTAACAGGGGGATGTCTTAATTAATTTTGTCCGGGCACCACCAACCGTAGGAACGGCTCTGTTTGGGATACCAAGAGTTAACGGGGAATAGAGTAACTTCTGGTCGTTTTCAGAAATTGGAAAAGGCTTTAAGCTTCAAAACTTCGAAATAACGAGGGGGGATTTTGTATTTCTGTTTTACTCATTGTTCGACAATTGGTAATAATATTGTGTTCATTGCTCAATTTAGCCAATTTTTTTTTAGTCAGTTATCATATATTTTGGAAAAAAAAATAATAGTTCTGTTGATACCTCGGAAACTCATAAAATATTTAGAAGATATAGAACAAAAAAAATTGATAATAGCAATTTTTAGGAAATAAATTATTGACATTAAAAGTCCAAATGGAAATTTAGAGAATAGCCAACCTATGCATTTACAAAATAACTGTGTTACGTATTTCAATATTTATATATTGGAATAAAATTTTAATGTAATTAAAAAAATATAAAAATAGAAATTTACGTTAAATTAAATATAAAAAATGTATTTCTATTTTATATATTTAAATACATAGATATATTTAATTACATTTCTTACCCTTTTGTTAAGTGTTTTATTTCTAGAATAACGTGTTAACAAAATAAATAACAGATTTGTCGTGAATCAACTTATTAAAAGCTTAAGCATAACCAAAAACTTAAAGCAAGCTTCCCTTTTTTTTAGTAAGTATCAAAACGATGCTTGCTATTAGACAGTTATTGAACTTTTTTCTATTCTTTTGAGCAGATGGTATAAAATTAGATAAGGAAACATCGCATAAAATGAGAAACTTTGCCAAAGATAGCCTTAAACAAATATTTATTCCACATGACTGTCTTTCTATCTAGTTGGCATCTAGTTTTTATGTATTTGTCATACGGCTGAAATAGCCTTTTTAATATTTTGCTTAAACATTTCGTCACAAAAAGTAAATAAGATAACTTTACTGAAATAGCTCACTAGTCGTTAAGATGATATTTTTAGTTCATTAAAAAAAAAATCCCCGCTCAGCAAAAGTATTGCTTAAAAATTTCGCCGCAAAAAGTAAATAAAATGACTATAATGAACTAGCTGACAAGTCGTTAAGACGATATTTTTAGTTCCTTTGAAAAAAAAAGTCCCTGCACAGCAAAAGTATTACTTTTAGTGCAACTCGGTGCTGGTTGCTTAAATTTACTGAAAGTAGTTTGTATACTACACAGCGATGTTTTGATTTGTCATAAAGTCAATAGTATTTATTATCTTCCTATTTCGTTGATAACCTTTTGTCACGTCAGCCGTCGAAGTAAAGACCTGTTAAATGATCATTGTCAATTTCCGAATTCTCAATTTTAAGCTCTTGCATGATTTGATACGTTTCTCCGGCAATTTTGTTCTTATCAATCACTAAAGGTGTATCCGATTCAAAGACAAGACCTACGTTCTGCAGAACATTAGGATCAAGTCAACGGTCCGGGTTTGTAGTCGTAGTCCTCAGGTTCAGATTTCTTTATCCTCATACATTGCCTCATCATCTTCTAATAGCGTTGATGTTGACAAAGTCTCGTCATCATCAGGCTTCGATAAGTAGGACTGAGAACTACGAAGAAATTTTTTGTCTTCCTTTCAGCACGTGACTGGAGCTTTATGGATTCCAAATCTTTATTGATTTCTTGCAAATTTAGCCATTCAGTACAAAGTAGGCGCTTTGGATTCTGATCATCAAGCTATGTTTGTTCCTTAAAGTGGGATCTTGGATTACTTTGTGAAATTGCCGTCTGTAAACGTGGAACCCTTACAAACTGCTATCAAATAGTTTGTCTTAACGAACTGTAATTGAAAAGTGACTCGTCACCAGAAAAACCGAAACTCTAAAAAACGGAATTCTAATATAAATAGGTACATCATAACAAACGAATTTTAATACTGATTTCGAATATATATTTTTATCATGTTTAGTCCTGCTCATAGAAAGCTACGAGCCTGAGAGTATTTCCCTTATTTTCAAGAAAAGAGGGAAGCACCCCCTAAAAGTCATAAAATCCTAATGAAAATAACACGATTATATTCAGCGCATCAAATAACCCAACTGTAGATGATTCAAGATCCTATCTACAAAAATGTGGAATTTTGTGATTTTTGCCAGAAAAAAAATCATGAATGTGTTTTTATTTTTTTTCTTTCCAGGGGTGATTGTATCGACCCAGGGGTCTCTGAATAGCTTGAGAGGGCTCATTAGAACGGAAATTAAAACATCTACTGCCCTTTTTAAGTAGCAAAAAAATTGGAGCGCCACTAGGGCCCCACCCACGTTAATGTTTTCTCAAAGTCATTCAATCAAAATTATGAGGTATCAATTTTGTTCAGCATAGTCAAAAATCAAATAACTATGTCTTTGAAGATGAGTTGATCCCCACAGTCACCAGAGGAAGGGTTGCAAGTTGGGAGCTTTGCCCATTGCTTATATACAGTATTGGTTATTGGGAAGTATACAGACATTTTCAGGGAGTATTTTTTCTGATGTGGGGGGGGAGGGTCGAATGGAAAAGGTTACCGCGGAGGATCTTTCCATGGAGGAATGTTTCTTAGGGGAACGGAGTTTCCATGAAGGGGCGTCAGATTTCCGAGAATTATTTTAAAAAACGATCAGAAATTGAGTCAAAAACATTTTCTTTTCAACTGAAAGTAAGAAGCAGCATAAAAACTTAAAATTTACAGAAATTATTACGTATATGAGAGGGCTCGCCCCTCGTCAGTACCTTTCTCTTTATGCTAAAATTATTTAATAATTTCATAAGAGCTATTTATTTTAACTAAACGCAATTGGTTATTCAGGGATATTGTTCTTCAAGAACTAGAACAAAATTCGAACTTTAGCGTAAAGAGCGCAATATTGACGAGGGTGCAAACCGCCTCATATACGTAATGATTTTTCTTCACTTTAAGCTTTTATGTTGCTCCTTGATTTCAGTTGAAGTCCTCCAATCACTTTCAACTATTAAAAAGGGAACTGGAACTTGAAATTTCAAATCAAATGAGCCCCTTTCAAAATTTCTCTGACAACTTCATCTATACGAAGTACCCTGGAATAAAGAATAACAAAAAAAGATAAATAAAATAGGGAATTCATTTTATGCATATCACTCTTTACTTAGCAGTGCTATTATTCTGTCTATGAAATACCGCTCAAATAAAAATAAACACTTCCCTGCTTTGAAATTTTGATGCGTTAATACCTCTTTTATTAAATAAAAGTGGCATTATGTATTCTGACCCTCTTCATGTTAGCCGTTTGGAGGGAGACTGTACCAACTACTACGCTTTGACGTTTGGTGCTCCTGATCCCCAGTTTGATTCAAAAAAAAATTAATCGTAAAAAAACACCCCGAGTCTTGGCTATTCTATTTTTAACATCTTCACTGCTCCCACCGTCTTTATTAATAATGAAATAAAAAAAAACAAGTTTTCTCAACTGAGAGTATGGAGCGACATTAAAAATTAAAGCTAACAGAAATTATTGTGTATAAGAAAAAAGTTGTCTCCTCCTCGACGCACCACTCTTTACGCTAAAGTTTGTTATTTTTTTTTAAAGTAGAATTGCGAGAAAAATTCAAACTTTAGCGTAAAGAGCTGGGAGTTGAGGAGGGGATAACCCCTTTCATATACGGAATAATTTCTAATCGTTTTAAGTTTTAATGTCGCTTCTTACTCTCAGTTGAGAAAGCTTGTTTGTTTTTTTATTAAGTTTCTAAAAGTTTTTGAATTAATGCATGTTTTGATTTTGGCTCGTTGTACATGAATAATTAAAACGAAATTTTCATATATTTTTTTGACTAAATGGCCTTCTCATAGTTTCGACCGGACGATTTTGATAAAAAAGGGCTGGGGGAGGAGACCTACCTGCCCTCTAATTTTCGGTTACTTCAAAGGCAGCTAGAACATTATATTGTTTAACGAACGTATTTTATGAATTAACTTACGTAACGAACTTCTATATTTGTATATTTTTGTTACGTATATAAGAGTATTTATTTCCTCCTCAATAGCTTGCTCTTTACGCTAAAGTATGTTTAGTAAATTCATCTATTTATTCTACGGCCTTTGTGATTCAGGGGTCATTTTTAAAGAACTAGGAAAAAATTTAAGCTTCATTGTAAAGAGAAGGGTATTGAAGAGGGGGTTAACCCCCACATAAACGTAATAAAAATATACATATATAAATGTCCGTTACTTAGCCCTCAGTTAATTCTTAAGTTACCCATATCTATTACTAATAAAAACAATCGTAAAAAAAATTCTAGTTACCTTTCTAAGTCACCAAAAATTGGAGGGCAATTAGGCCTCCTCCACCACTCTTTTTTTACAAAATCGTCCGATTAAAACCATGAAAAGGCCATTTATCCAAAAAAATAAAATTTAAATTTCGTTTTAGTTATTCATGTGTGGCGAGCAAAAATCAAAACATACATTAATTCAAAAACGTTCAGAAATCAATTAAAAAAACAAACAAGATTTTCAACTGAAAGTAAGCAGTGAAATTAAAACTTAAAACGAACAGAAATTATTCTGTACATGAAAGGGGTTGTCCCCTCATCAATGCCCCTCTCTTTAAGCTAAAGTTTCTTATTGCTGCTCCTTACTTCCAGCTGAAAAAACTTTTTTTTGTTTATTTTTCATTGCCTTTTTAAAATAATGCTAGAAAACCCTGTGCCCCCTTCATGGATAATCTCTTTCCTCATGATAAATTTCTCTATGGAAATATCCCCCACGTAAACTTCTCCGCCAAGCCCCCCCCCCTAAACGTGAAGACATCCCTCTGAAAACATCTGCACACTTCCAAATAATCATTACTATATATAAACAATGGCCAAAGTTTGTAACTTGCGGCCCCTCCTCCGGGGACAGTGGGGGATTAAGTTGTCACCAAAGACCTAGTTATTAGGTTTATCAACTACGTTGAGTAAAATGGCTATCTCAAAATTTTCATCCGGTGACATTAGGAAAAAAGAGCGTGGGAGGGTGCCTAGGTACCCTTCAATTTTGGTCACTTAAAAATGGGCACTAGAAGTTTTAATTTCCGTTAGAATGAGCCCTTTTGCGACATTCTAGGATCATTGGGTAGATACGATCACCCCTGAAATAAAAAAAAAAAAAAATAACACGTATCTGTGATCTGTCTTCTGGCAAAAAATACAAATTACCACCTTTTGGTAGGTTGGATTTTTAAACTTCTATAGTAAGGTTATCTGATATCTCGAATCTGACGATATGATTTTCGTTAAGATTCTATGACTCTTAGGGGGTGTTTCAACCTATTTTCTAAAATAGAGCAAATATTCTGAGGCTTGTAACTTTTGATGGGTAAGTAAACTTGATGAAACTTGTATATTTAACATCAGCATGAAAATATATTTCTTTTAATTTGACTATTGGTATCAAAATTGAGTTGTTTTTTTTTAGTTTTGGTTACTATTGAGCCAGGTCGCTCCTTACTACAGTTCGTTACCATGAACTGTTTGATACTACCAAGGCTAGTTGAACTGTTTACTTGATCAAAATTTTCGCTGCCTAACGTCATCATTTCATCTTCATTTATTCCTAGTATGCGGTTTAGTCTCAGTACCATTAATTTGCAAACCTATTCTAGCACCCTAAACTCGAAAAACGTCTTAAAATTAATGTAAAAATTATCAGCATAATCTAAGTCAAGGAAAGTTTGTCCTCTCCGTTGGATTTCCTGTTCTTCTTTTGCCTTTTCTGTGCTCCTTAACCCTTCAGCCATCAAAATGATGCAAACAAAGGAGGATAGATCATACCCCTGCTTAACTCCAAATTTAATATGAAACCAGCTGATAGTCTCATTTCCTACATTAACTGGTGCATTTTTCTCGTAAATGCTACTAATCACTTGAATTTCTTTTTCCGACATATCATACAAGAATAAAACATTTTCTGAAGCTATTCTATTAACAAAGTCAAAAACTTATATAATCGGTGAAACTCAGGACTATAGGTGTTTGATAACTTGGGCACTTCTTAAATATTCACCTAAGAGAAAAAAATTGGACAACACATTTTCTATCCTTTCTAAGACCACACTGTTCTTTTCTCCTATTTTCTCCTATTCTATTTTCATCCGGTGACATTAGGAAAAAAGAGCGTGGGAGGGTGCCTAGGTACCCTTCAATTTTGGTCACTTAAAAATGGGCACTAGAAGTTTTAATTTCCGTTAGAATGAGCCCTTTTGCGACATTCTAGGATCATTGGGTAGATACGATCACCCCTGAAATAAAAAAAAAAAAAAAATAACACGTATCTGTGATCTGTCTTCTGGCAAAAAATACAAATTACCACCTTTTGGTAGGTTGGATTTTTAAACTTCTATAGTAAGGTTATCTGATATCTCGAATCTGACGATATGATTTTCGTTAAGATTCTATGACTCTTAGGGGGTGTTTCAACCTATTTTCTAAAATAGAGCAAATATTCTGAGGCTTGTAACTTTTGATGGGTAAGTAAACTTGATGAAACTTGTATATTTAACATCAGCATGAAAATATATTTCTTTTAATTTGACTATTGGTATCAAAATTGAGTTGTTTTTTTTTAGTTTTGGTTACTATTGAGCCAGGTCGCTCCTTACTACAGTTCGTTACCATGAACTGTTTGATACTACCAAGGCTAGTTGAACTGTTTACTTGATCAAAATTTTCGTTGCCTAACGTCATCATTTCATCTTCATTTATTCCTAGTATGCGGTTTAGTCTCAGTACCATTAATTTGCAAACCTATTCTAGCACCCTAAACTCGAAAAACGTCTTAAAATTAATGTAAAAATTATCAGCATAATCTAAGTCAAGGAAAGTTTGTCCTCTCCGTTGGATTTCCTGTTCTTCTTTTGCCTTTTCTGTGCTCCTTAACCCTTCAGCCATCAAAATGATGCAAACAAAGGAGGATAGATCATACCCCTGCTTAACTCCAAATTTTATATGAAACCAGCTGATAGTCTCATTTCCTACATTAACTGGTGCATTTTTCTCGTAAATGCTACTAATCACTTGAATTTCTTTTTCCGACATATCATACAAGAATAAAACATTTTCTGAAGCTATTCTATTAACAAAGTCAAAAACTTATATAATCGGTGAAACTCAAGACTATAGGTGTTTGATAACTTGGGCACTTCTTAAATATTCACCTAAGAGAAAAAAATTGGACAACACATTTTCTATCCTTTCTAAGACCACACTGTTCTTTTCTCCTAACTTTGTTTACAACATCTCTCAGTCTAAGAAGTATCTAAGTACCAAGTACTTTGCTATATTTAGAGACCAGGCTATTGCCTCCATGATTACCACACTCAATCTTACCACCTTTCTAATACAGTGGTTTGATTAGGGTTTCCTGAAATCGCCAGGTACTTCTTCTTTTTCAAAATCATATTCATAAATTTCGGTTGCCTATTTCCGACCTCTGAGCCACCATATTTATAAAACTTCCTTACCAAACTATGAGCAACTTGGAAATTTTCCTTTTTTCATCCTTTTAGTACTATCGCTAATTCTTTGTCACAAAACAAATCTTCCTTCACATCCAAGGTATCACAAACTTTTTCGTTTTCCTCTATATCTTTTCCTGTAACTTTATGTTGGTTTAGCACATTCTCAAAATGTTCTGTTTATCTCTCTTTTTCTTTCCTTATCCCTAATTGTGGCCCCCTTCTGGTCTTTTAGTGGGACAAGTCTGGATAGACTTCTTCCTCTCAATGTATGAATATGCCAGCACAATATTTTAATATTATGCCATCTAGCTACGTTCTTTAGATCCTTGTCAACTTCATATATGGTTTTCACATCACAGCCCCTTAATTCCTATCCTAGTGCTTTCTCCACTTTCTTTAAACTTCTCTTGTTTTCATATGATCCATCACAAAGATGATTCTTGTATAGGTCTCTCCTCCTCTTTATTAAACATAAAGATTTTTCACTAATATTAATAGCTACATTCTTAACTTTCTTCCCTAAGACACCGTCAGCAAGCTAAAAAATTATTTTCCTAAGATCATTCCATCCATCCTCTACAATGTCAAATTTTAAACTCTCTAGTTTAGTATTCAACTTTTCCTGAAAAACTTTTCTCAAATTCTCATCCTGGAGTCTACCAGCGTCAAATCTTCTGAGCCTTCTTAAATTTCAGCTTTAAGTAGACTCTACGCCCTAATAGATTGTTATCTTTACTTTTAACATCAATAACAACACTCCAGTATACTCTTGTATTAATCTTGCCAGTCTTCAGTTTACAATAGCAAAATCTGTTTGGTTTTCCGTCTTACAATCACATGAATATCTAGTTAACTGGTAGGCCTTCTTAAGGCCAAATACTGCATTGGTTACAACTAGATTGTTATGCATACACAATTGCAGCAGTTTTTACCCATCACTGTTTTCTTTTACTACAAAAAATTTACTTAGGCTAAGATATCTTCAGTCCTATTTTTACCAGCCTGGGCGAAAAAATATCGAAAAAACACCTCATTTCTACCTGGAACCCTGTCTATTTGCTCCTGGAGCATAATTCATCTGAGTCACTACTATCTCCCTCAGTCAGTTCTACAGGGGCATATACTGCTATAGCACATACTCTGCAATTTTTAGTCATAAAATTGGCCATAAGTATTCTATTATTAATACCTTCTCAGCCTAAACAAGACTTTGCAGCTTTCTTATTTATTATGAGCTTTACTCCCTGTCTATGCATCCCATCCATACTGCCTAAGTAAATAAATTTTTCATAAACTCATTTCATTCATCCTACCTCTTGGATATGAGTTTTTGAAACTACTAATAAGTTAAGCTTAAGTCGTTTGAATTTGTTAGTCAAAATCCCAGCAAAATTAGGTTAAACTTCGTAACATTCCAAGTTCTAATGATCATATTCTTTAAATTACTTAAATTATTTTGGCCTCAGGATAAGCAATTGTCCCGGATACCTGTGCAATACAGGGACAAGCACATCTTCACAAGTCTGCACTGAACTGCTTAAGCCGGCTTAGAACTGAAAATCAATAACTCCTTGGGCTCTCCATATGAATGAGGCTTTGTGCAATCCTGGGCCCATCTTGGTCACTACATGATTTTCAACACTTGGTGATACTCTTCTATAAACAAGCGTCAAAATAAAGCACAATCTCAAGGCTATTACCTATAGCTCAGTATATTTTCATGCCTACAAATATTATTCCTTTACGAAGAAGCAGCCCAAAGTAGATAAATTAGCTAGGGCGAGATTTTTTATCCCAAAAATACTCGCCAAACAGACCAAGCCCAAAAAATTATCCATTAATCGGAATTCCAAAGTAGGAATTCTGATTCTTACTTTATTAGTGTCTATTTATGATTCTGCTTGTTTAAATTTGTGCATTTCTGATTTGGTGCTTTTGGTTGTTGCTATCTTTCCTTTTATTTATCTGCTAGTGACATCGTCCTGGTACTCAGGATGTGGTAGGCTTGTATACATCTGTTTCTCAAATAATTATAAGGATAAAAATCGTGGTATTCTTTAGTTTTAACCCTTAAATGGTAGGGTAGGGTCTTTTTGACCCCAAGAACCCTTTGAGAGTGTGTTCCTCCTGTACCGTTATAAGGAAAGCGCTCTTTTCTGGTGTATTCTCCAGAAACTCGGTGGTGTTGAAGCCTACAATCAGTCGAATACCTGACACCAAAGGCAGAGGAGGTAGTAGTGGTCTAGGGTCAATTTAACCCTACCCTACTATTGAGGTTATAAAACAAGGGAAATGAAGATTTGGTGTTTTGAAAAAATTTGACATTTGTTGCTAGTATTGCACGTTTCTGTCATTGCCAAGAATGAGTTAATTGCTTTTTCGTAAACTATATTTAGATTTCACTTTTTAGTTTCTCGGTTTTGGCCTTTTTCAACTTTTCTTTTCGGATTTCAGTGTCAAAAAGTGATACACATGGAAAACTTTTACATTTCTTTTTTCTTTGTGAAAAAATGGGTATCCGAGCTAAGAAGTGCCTTACAGAGGAAGATATTATTCAGATACCTGAAGAAGATGGCGATTTATCAAGTGGATCTAACACCCAGAACGAAAATGGCTACAGACCATCGAATAACGATCAGGAAAACCTTGTTCCAGATGGAATTTCATCATCAGAAGAAGTCACAGAAGAATCCAGTGAAGCTAATCCTCCTTCAAGTCAATTCGGAGAATGCCCATTACCACCTCCAGGTCAGACAGACCTTGATGATGTGCCTCTTTCTCAGAGAGCGAAAAGATGGAACTGCAAGGATGTACTGTAAGGACATGACAGAACAACAAAGTGGTCAAAAAGTGCACCGACTCCAAGGTGAACCAGAGCTATAAAATATCATGACTAAAAAAGCTGGCCCCGAAGGACCCACACGCACAGGTCAACTAATGCAACCAGGAGCTTCTTGGGTTCTTCTATTCCCCAAAAGTATTATTGATGCAGTTGTAGACCATACCAACAGAAAAAATGGGTCTCTGTGGTGCGAATTTTGCAGTCGATCTACTGGATAATCAGACATTTAAGAAGCAATTTGATCAGGTAAACTCTGGGCATTTCTTGGTCTCATATACCTTATCAGAGTTTTTAAGTCAGGAAACAAAGATGTAACTGGCCTTTTTGCCAGCGAAGGGACTGGAAAAGATATTTTTTTGATTGACCAGGAACCTGAAAAGCTCCTATAGATTGAGGCCTTCCTTCGCTTTGACGATCTATCGACCCATCTAGCAAGAGGAATGTCGCCTGAACCGATATTCTATAGCAGTTTGTTGTAAACTGCTGCAACTTTACTCTCCTTCAGCTATTGTCACTTTCGACAAGATTTTTATTTGGTTTAGAGGCAGATGACATTTTCATATGTACATTCCTACAACACCCAACAAATATGGCATCAAAATGCAGTGCATAGCAAACTCCTGTACTTTCTATCTCTCTGATACGTTCATTTACTATGGAAAGGAGACAAAGTTGAATGGATCCGAGCATCTTTCGGTACCAACTAGGACAGCTCTTACTTTGATGAGGACCATTTCTGGCTCAGGCAGAAATATCATGGCTGACAATTAGTGCAGTACCGTTCAGCTCGCGGATGACTGTAAAGAAATACAAGTGGAGATACTTGACAGTATCCTGCCAAAAAAAATCGCCAGGAAGGGAGATCACTCTTTGGCTTTAAAAGTGATAAATTAGTGGTTTCGCATGTGCCAAGGAAAAGCAAGGCCTCTGTGTTAAAATCATTGATGCATCGCACACCTAAAGTAGAAAAAATACACTCGAAAACTGAAAATTATTTAAGTCTACAACTCAATAAAGAGTGGAGTTGAGAGTTTGGACCAGAAATGCTTGAACTATGCTATAGGCCATACAACACGCCCTTGGTCAATGGCAGTATTTTTTGCCATATTAAACGTTGCTGGTGTAAATTTTTCTTTGCTTGTAAATGAAACTAGTAATCAAGAGAAGAACATTTCTCATCCTCATAATGTTAGGTATGGCTTTGGTTCGACCATTTTAAACCACCAGATCTTCAAACAAAGTTTTGCCACGAGAAGTTCGTTGGCTTATTTACCATTTTGTTGAAATTCCCTTTGCAGAAATCCAGTACACCGGGAAACAGCGTTCTGCAGCCAAACAAGCTCAATAGTGAATAAGTCCCAAGGAAAAGGACCCCACGACTACCCTATGCTGTGCTATCTGTAAAAATAGTGTCTGTAATGACCATGCAGTGACTTTTTATTCAAGCTGCATCTACAAAGAAACTTCAAATTGGTTTCAATGTTGAGTATGTCAATATATTTGAAAATAAAAGCTTATGTTTCCATCTAAATATTTTATTGACTGGTACCCTTCAGAAGATGGGGGTCATTTTGACCCCACTCTACCATGAATGTTATAAAAAACATCCTAACAATTAAGGGTTAAATAATGACGTTTCAAATCAGCAACTACAATTGGATTAAGAAATTCAGCCGTGAAGTCAATCTTTCATTCTTTTTAATGAATTACAGAATCATTCATTTCATAGGATTTGTTTTCTTCTGGGACACATAGAGATTATCTCTGTTGCCTCTTTTCTAACTGCAGATTTGGTATGATCATCCCCGTTGCTTTTATTTGGCTCGTAGATTTGTTTGTCCATTATTTTAATTCAGGATGAGGTATGAAGCTCGAAGTCACATGTCATTCCTACGGTCTATACTTCAATACGCTAAAAGAGCACGTTTCTTCATTCTATGGTAATTTTGCTCCGTCTTTTCATAATATATATTTTTCTGCAAAGTTTTAATTTTCCATTCAGTGTGATTTACGCTGCTTCTTGTTCCAGGCCCTTTGCTTAGGCTTTCTAAGTCATTTATCATGCTCTGTAGTTTTGCATGCTTCAGGGACTCTAAGAACGATACAACCCCACCTAGACGAAAAATATGCGATGCAAAGTATGTGAGCGGGTCTAAAATGAATATAAAGAGCAAACACACATGGTTAGAAGAACAGCGGTGGCGTGTTAAAAATGAAAATTAAGAGCAAAGACCTAAACAGTTAAAAGACATGCGACACCAACCGTGTAAGCATTTCAAAAATGTAAATAAAGAACAAAGACACACATGGTTAAAAGACATGCAGCACCAAAAATGTAAGCGAGTCAATGAAAATCAACCTGGACAGAAACAATCAAAACGTCTCAAAATTGAAAATGATAACAGTTCTGATTGGGCTTGAGATTTGGACATAATTAAGGTCATTAATTTCCACCATACCTATGTTGAAAAAAAAACAACAAAGGCTTAGCGATATGCATTTCATAATAACGAAGCACAAGCAGAGGTAAAACGAACCAAACAAATGGAAAATGATAGTAATGATGGTCTAGTCTCGGATTTTGACAAGGATAAGGCCATCAATGTCTACCAAACCTTTGAAAATCAGAAACTTGGACTAGATAACTTTCTGAACAATTAAAAGACTTTCTGAACAATTAAAAGAAACAAAGGTATGACGATATGTCTTTCAAAATGACAAAAAACCAGCCAAGGCAAAAGAAGAAGTTATAAATAGGACGTCACTCAAATGAAATATCTGCATAATTAACGCCCTAAGCGAATTTTCAAAAACTTATGACCTATCTAGATTGTTTTTTTCTGGTCAGAAAATCCTGGGTGATTAATTTAAGGAAAATTAAATATGGAGCCACTATCAAGAAAACAATTGTACATAATTAAATAGATGCATCCTAAGTTATACGTTTAAAGACACACGCATTCGTGATCTTTCTTCTCGCAAAAAATATAAATTCCATGTTTTACATATGAGTTCTTAAATCCTTTACACTAGGACTCGCTGATATGCTCATTCTGAGGGTAGAATTCACAATAGGATTTCTGGACTTTGAGGGGGGGATGCTGTTTCCTACTTTTTTTATGATTAGGCAAATTTGCTTGGGCTGTAGCTTTTGATTGGTAAAATGAAACTTGACGAATCTTAAATACTTGGAATCAGAGTAAAAAGCCAATACTTTTGATAGATCTACTGTTATCAAAATTCTGCTTTTAGACATTCAGTTACTATTTGGTCGAGTTGCTTCTTACTAACAGTTTGCTATCATGAACTGTTCGACTGAAGTTCACTGTCTTTTTATAGATATCACTCGTTTATCTTAATGTTAATTTCATTGTAGTTACAGGCATGGCAGTACTCGCAATACCTCTCAGATTTATAAATTGAAATGAAACTGATTTACAGAAAATGTTACTTGTCTTTTATTTTACGCACATTCGTATTGCCTTAACGGGCCTTTTATTATCGCCCATAAGAAGGCAGGGAATTCTTATGGGAGTATATCTACCATGCTATACCTGGTAGTATATTTTAAAAATTCTATGGTTGGCTTAACTATATCTGCCATCTTGAAATCTCGGTTTGATATTTTTTCAATTACGATAGTGTCTAGGATAAGGAGGTCTAATAGAAGCTAGAGTAACGTCTGGTCCTTTTCATGATTGAATAAAAAAACAAGTTTTTTTTATTAACTGAAAGTAAGGAGGGACATTAAAACTTAAAACAAACAGAAATTACTCCGTGTATGAAAGGGGCTGTTCTTCCCTCAACGTCCCGCTCTTTACGCTAAAGTTTGATTCTTTCTCTCAATTCTACTTTATTAAACAGTAAATAACTTTAGTGTAAAGAGGGAAACGTTGAGGGAGGAACAATCCCTTTCATACTTGTAGTAATTTCTGTTCGTTTTAAGTTTTAATGTCACTCTTTGCTTTCAGTTAAAAAAAACTTGTTTTTTTTATTTAATTTCCGAACGTTTTTGAATTAATACATGTTTTTATTTTGGCATTCCGCAAATGAATAATTAAAATGAAATTCGCGTATTATCTTTTTTAATTGCTAAATGGCTTTCTCTTAGTTTTGATCATACGATTTTGAGAAAAAGGGTGGGAGAGGAGGCCTAGTTGCCCACCAATTTTTCGCTTACTCAAAAAGGCAACTAGAATTTTTAATTTTTAACGAACGTTTTACTAGTAAAAAATATATATAATATACAAATTAACTTACGTAGCGAACTTCTATATTCGTATATTTTTATTATGTATATGAGGGGGTTTGCCCCCTCGTTAATCCCTCACTCTTTAAACTAAAGCTTTAATTTTGCCCCAATTCTTTAAGATTGACCCCTGAATCACAAAGGCTGTAGAATAAATAATTGAAGAGCGAGCTATTTAGGAACAGATGGACCCCCCATGTGCGTAATAATCTCTGTTCGTTTTAAGTTTTAATGCTGGTCCTTACTTTCAGTTGAAAAAACTTTCATATTTATTTGTTCATTGTTTTTTTTTTTAAATAATGCTAGAAAATCCCGTGCCCCCTTCATGGAACTTCTCATCTCCCATGACAAATTCCTCCAAGGGAATATCCTCCCACGTAGTCCCTTTCTCTCAGCCCCCAACCAAAAATCATCCTGAAAAGGTCTGTACACTTCCAAATAATCATTACTGTGTGTAAACGCTGGTCAAAGTTCGTAACTTGCAGTTCCTCCCCTGGGGACTGTTGGGGATTAAGCGAGCCCCAAAGACATAGTTATTGTGTTTTTCGACTATGTTGAACAAAATAGCTATCTAAAATTTTGATCCGTTGACTTTGGGAAAAATATGAGTGTGGCAGGGGGCCTAGGTGCCCTCCAATTTATTTACTCACTTAAAAAGGGCACTAGAGCTTTTAATTTCCGTTCGAATGAACCCTATCATGACATTCTAGGACCACTTGGTCGATAGGATCACCCCTGGAAAAAAAAACAAACAAACAAATAAACACGCACTCGTGATCGGTCTTCAAGCAAAAAATCTTATGACTTTTAGGGGCTGTTTCCGCCTATATTCCAAAACAAGGCAAATTTTCTCAGGCTTGTAACTTTTGATGAGTAAGACTAAAAACTTATATATTTATAATCAGCATAAAAATCTGATTCCTTTGATATATCCATTGGTATCAAAATTCCGTTTTTTAGAGTTTTGTTTACTATTGAGCCGGGTCGCTCCTTACTGCAGTTCTTTACCACGAACTGTTTGACAATCGAAAAAAAAAATTAGTTTTTTCCACTGAGAATAAGGAGTAACATCAAACCTTAAAACTATCGGAAGTTATAACGTACATGAGGGGGGCTACTCCTCCTCAATATCTCGCTCTTTACGTTAAAGTTTATTTTAGAACATCTAAAAAAGTTCACTGTTCTAATTAAACGGCCTTTGTGTTTCAGGATTAGTTCTCTGAAGATTTGGACAATAAGTCAAATTTCTAGCTTAAAAAGTTAGGTATTGAGGAGGAAGAGGTCCCCCTCACATACGTAATAGTTTTTGTTCGTTATTAGTTTTGATATAAGTTTGATATCAGCCTCTTTCTCCATTGAGAATTCTATCTTTCCATGGAAAATCCCTCCATGGAAAGTTATTCCCAAGCAAAATACCCCACTAAGAAAGTTTCTGACATACAGATCCATTCTAGCTGAAAATCCCCCCCCCCTTATTGACGGTTCCGGGGAAAAAAGCTTTCTTAGTGCACTTTTATTTGAAAAGACTTTTTTTAAAATCATACCAGAAATCCCCTCCTCCGTGGAAAAGCTTTTCCGCAAAAACCCCATCCCCCTGGTAGAATGTTTTGCAGATAAGTTGCTCTGGATAATTTATTTTTTAGAAAACTCCCAAAGGAGAATTTCTCCCATGAAAAATCCCTGTCTCCTACCAAAAGATACTCTAGACAGCTCCAACCCATTAAAATTACTCCCCCCCGACAATTCTCCTTATTATCTCCACATGTAAAGTAACAAAGAGAAAGAGAAAGTACTCTACAAAGAGAAAGTAAGACTAATAAAAATAAATTCTTATTGGTATTCTGGCAAATTCCCCCAGCGTAATACTTTTCCTGGAAATTTCATCCCCCAGAAATTTACCTACCCATAGAAGTTCTCTCCATTGAAATTCATCCATGAAATAAATCCCCACCCACAGAAAATGTATGCGTACCTCCCAATAACAAATACTATACATAAATAATGGGCAAGTTTTAGAAAAAAAACCTTTTCTCAGGTGATTCGGGGGGTCAAGTTAGCTCCAAAAGCATAATTATTGAGCCTTTCAATTGTTTTGAACAAAACAGTCACCTTAAAATTTTGATCAGGCGACTTTCAGGATAAATGTTGGTGGGAGAGGGGCTAATAGCCCCCTAATTCTTTATCACTTAAAAAATGGCACTAGAAATTTTTATTTCCGTTTGATTAAGCTCTTTCCCGATATTCTAGGACTATTGGTTCAACGTGGTCACCTCTGGGGAAAAAAAAAAACAAAAAACAAATAAACACACCTCCGTGATTCTTTCTGAACGTGATCTTAGAACACTGAACAGCAATAAAAGAAGACAAATACAGAAAAGAGAATAATGAGGACCTATTTTTTTCCCCAAGACAGTGAACAAACAAAACCTATTTGAATATTTCGGGCCTATATCTAAGGGACGTCTTCAGCAAAGAAAATAATAAACAATAACACACTTACAATAAAAGTTCTTGGTTAAAAATTCATTTTTTAAAATAGCCTAGGTGTCATTACTTCTTAACGAAAAGTTCAGCCGAGACTGTGTGATGAAAGCTAACATTTTACAAGCTAAAAAGGCTCAATCATTTCACTAACTGTATTAATTAAAAATTGGAATAATTTCTTATTGCGATGTTTGCCTTCTCTGCAGCTAATCTTGTAGTTTTTTTGGGATTGGGCTTGTTTTTGTTGGTTCCTATTTTTGTTATATTTTGAATTAGATTATTTGCTATAATTAATTTTGTGTACATAGTGTTGAGTGTTTTCACTTAAACACTTAAACAAGGCATAATTTTCACTTAAACACTTTACGAGAGTCACGGTTCACGCATAAATTACTGCTAAAAACGTTAAAATATATACTAAAGACAAAAGACACAGAAGACATGTAATTTCATCTGAACGAAAATCACTCGGAAATTTTCTGTCCCAGAATTTGTCAACTGATGATTTTTTGCAGATTGTTAGGATGGAACGGAATTTATTACTCCATGATTTCCGTATGTCAAAAGAGAGACTCACTAATAAGTTTGCAAGGTCTCAAATGGTCAACCCAGTTTACAATCCACCGATAAGTCCTGGAACAGCGATTGTACAAATTTCATCTAAAAAACTTAGCTATGTTGAAGAAAAAGTCCTAGAATAGGAGCCAAAATTCTCGTTTTTACCGAGACAGGTTCCAGTTGTAGACTTAATAGCACCTTTAGAGTCCTCTCTCCGAAAAATATAGTGCTCTTGTTTCAAACCAAATTACAGTAAGATCTTGTTTGATTAACGCTCTTTACAACACTTTATTACAGCTTCCTAATTCTCCAAATAACGCAATGGAAAAACCAAATGACACAAAAGTTTTCAACAAACTCCGCAGTGATTCCTCAATAATAATCACTAAAGCCGATAAAAACAACTCCTTTTTAATTATGAATAAAACTGATTATGATAGTAAAAACCAGTCACATTTAAATGATACAAACACTTATGTTAAATCAACCCATGACCAGGCTGATCAATTTGCTCAAAAAGTTATAAAAGAATTAAAAACTCCGAAACAAAATGGCAGAATCAATCCACAGTTGTACAATAAAATTCCCCCTCTCGGGGTTTTCTGCTCAAATTCTTATGGATTACCAAAATTGCACAAAGAAGGCATCCCTCTAAGACCTATTGTAGCTAGTACAAAATCACCTGTCTCAAACATTAGAAAATGGTTATGCACTGCATTTAAACCATTGCTTCAATCCCAAAAATCTTATATAAAAAAATTCAGTTGATCTTGTAGAAAAATTGAAACAAATAGACATTTCTGAAAAATCCATATCAAGCAGGTTTAGCATTTTTTTCCATGCATACTAGTATTGATGTTTCAAAATCTGAGCAATTATTACAAAAGAAACTTGAAAACAATTATCATCTAATCGAAGAGTCAGCGATAGGTCTAGACAATTATGTTATCATGCATTTGGTTAAATTTTGTAAGAAATATTCCATACACTTCCAGTTTCGAGATTCATATTACAATCAGGTAAGGGGCCTTCTTATGGGAGCACCTTTATCAGGCCTACTCGCAAATATTTTCGTCAAGCATCTTGAAAATTGGGCATTGGATTCGTATTTACTTAATCATGTGTTTTGGGGACGTTTCATGGACGACGTAATTTCAGTTTGGAATTTTGGCGAAAATGAACTTAAAGGTTTCTTAGAAAATTTAAATACTTATGATAGAAGCCTGGAATTCACTCAAGAGACCGAAACAGATGGAAAAATACCTTTTCTAGAAGTATTGATAATGGGTAGTGTGAAGAAACTTGATTTTACGGTTTACAAAAAACCTTCGCATAATAATATATCCCTTCACTTCAAATCTAACCATCCTCCACAGGTTAAAAGAGGCTTGGTAATATATCTTATGGAAAGAGTACTTAATATCTGTTCAGAGCCGTTTCAAACAGTTCGTGGTAACGAACTGTTGTAAGGAGCGACCCAGCTCAATAGTAAACGAAACTCTAAAAAACGGAATTTTGATGCTAAAACATACATCAAAAGAATCGAATTTTCATGTTGATTTTAAATATATAAGTTTCATCAAATTTAGTCTTTTTCATCAAAAGTTACGAGCCTGAGAAAATTTGCCTTATTTTGGAAAATAGGGAGAAACACCCCCTGAAAGTCAAAGAATCTTAACAAAAATCACATAATCGCATCCAGTGTATCAGAGAACCCTATAGCAAAAGTTTCAAGCTCCTATCTACAAAAATGTGGAATTTCGTATTTTTTGCCAGAAGACAGATCACGGGTGCGTGTTTATTTATTTTTTTTTTTTCCGAGGGGTCATCTTATCGACCAAGTGGTCCTAGAATGTCGCAAGATGGCTCATTCTAACGGAAATGAAAACTTCTAGTGCCCTTTTTAAGTGACCAAAAAATTGGAGGGCACCTAGGCCCCCTCCCACGCTCATTTTTTCCCTAAGTCAACGGATCAAAATTTTGAGATGGTTTTTTTCTTCCGCTTAGTCGAAAACTATATTAACTATGCCTTTGGGTATGACTTACTCCCCCACAGTCCCTGGGGGAGGGGCTGCAAATTACAAACTTTGACCAGTGTTTATACAGTGTTTATACAGTAATGGTTATTGGGAAGTGTACAGACGTTTTCAGGGGGATTTTTTTGGTTTGGGGGTGGGCTTGAGGGGAGGGGGCTATGTGGGAGGATCTTTCTTTGGAGGAATATGTCATGGGGAAGAGAAATTCAATGAAAAAGGTGCAGGATTTTCTAGTATTACTATAAAAAAAAACAATGAAAAAATAAACATTGAAAAAGTTTTTTCAATTGAAAGTAAGGAGTATCATTAAAACTTAAAACGAACAGAGATTATTACCCATACGAGGGGCTCTAAGAATACTTTAGCATAAAGAGCGATGTATTTAGGAGGAGATAAATACCTCGCTCTTTATGCTTAAAGTATCTTTAGTAATTTCAACTATTTATTCTACGGCCTTTCTGATTCAGGGGTCATTCTTAAAGAATTGGGACAAAACTTGAAATTTAGTGTAAAGAGCGAGGTATTAACAGGGGGAAAACCCCCCTCATATACATAATAAAAAGGTAAGAATATAAAAGTTTGTTATGTAAGTTAATTCTTAAGTTATGTATATTTTTTATTAATACAAAATTTAGTTAAAAATTAAAAGTTCTAGTAGCCTTTTTAAGTAACCAAAACATTGTAGAGCAACTAGGCTTCCATCTCCACCCCTTATTTCTCAAAATTGTCTGATAAAAACTAAGAGAAAGCCATTTAGCCAAAAAAAAGTATTAATATGCAAATTTCATTTTTATAATTTATGTGCGGAGAGCCAAAATCAAACAAGAATTAATTCAAAAACGTTCAGAAATTAAATAAAAAAAAACTATTTTTTTTTAACTGAAAGTAAGGAGCGACATTAAAACTTAAAACGAACAGAAATTACTCCATAAATGAAATGGGTTGTCACCTCCGCAATCCCTCGCTCTTTACGCTAAAGTTTGACTCTTTGCCACAATTCTACTTTTTAAAACAATTAAAAACTTTAGCGTAAAGAGCGAGGGATTGCGGAGGTGACAACCCATTTCATATACGGAGTAATTTCTGTTCGTTTTAAGTTTTAATGTTTCTTTTTACTTTCAGTTAAAAAAAGTTTTTTTTTATTTAATAATGGAAGAACCGAGCGTGCTGAACCTGAAAGAACCTCAACACAACTATTCCATTTTATTTCAAAATCAAAAGACTCGTTCGAGGCCTTCGGCCTCGACCTCGTTGATTGAAAAAGCATTAAAATCTATAAATAGCTCCATATCTTTCAATTCAGCTTTAAGCAATCATATTTTGGATAATCCAAATCATTATGTTCTATTTGACGAAACAATTCTAATTAGCAATGATCTAGGAATCAAACAAACTGTCCGCGAGGCAATCGAAATCAAACGAAACTTAAATAATAATACATCCATAAATAGAGACTTGGGTGAATACACACTCAACCTTAGGTACACAAAATTAATAATGGAAAATAATCTAATTCAAAATAAAACAAAAATAGGAACCAATAAAAACAAGCCCAATCCCAAAAGAACTACAAGATTAGCTGCAGAGAAGGCAAACATCACAATAAGAAATTATTCAAGTTTTTAATAGATACAGTTAGTGAAATGAATGAACCTTTTTAGCTTGAAAATGTTAACTTTTATCACACAGTCTTGGATGAACTTTTCGTTAAGAAGTAATGATGCCAAGGCTAATTTTTTTTTTTAAAGAACGGATTTTTAACCGAAAACTTTTATTGTAAGTGTTTTATTGTTTATTATTTTCTTTGCTGAAGACGGCCCTTAGATATAGGGCCGAAATATTCAAATACATAGGGCCGATTTATTCTCTATCGATGTAACACGATTGGTCACTGCACTTGAATTCGTCTTCATCTCCAAAACATTGTGCTGGAGTGCCTAAATATTCGTATTTATGGACTAGACCATTTTTGGAATTCAAATTATATTCTCAGCATTTTATCTCTGACAATCAGCGATGACGCTACCATCGGAATTACTCGTCAAATTCACCACGGGTCCAAATATTCAGCTTCAATACGGTTACGTTTACCTCTGCCTTTCTTTCCTGTAGTAATGGTATGAAAATAAGACTATTTGCCTACCTTTATATGGGATTTTTAACCCACGCTAGTTCACAGCGTGCAATGTACATATGCCGTTAGAAGGGGGCGGCTAACACCCAAATCAGGAACTTTTCTTAAAAATAAAATCGCCAGAAAATACAGGATGCAAGAAACTCCTTCTTATCCAATTATCAGTTAAATTTATTTCACGTTACCACGAGTATTTACAGAGTCTAAAACTACATTGCACTCGCTGCGTTAGGTTAAATACAGTCAAACAAGTTCACTCATTGACTGCTGAATGAGAACTTGAAGGAGTATTTCGACTCATATAGTTAGTTTTAAGTGCTTACTTACATGGAGCCTTATTAAAGTTCATATCAAACTGTTCGTGGTAACGTAATTAGTAATAGTAATTAGTAATGGTTAGTGGGAAGTGTACAGGCGTTTCAGGAGGATTTTTTGGTTGGGGGAGGGGCTGAGAAGAGGGGGATATACTGGGGGAACTTACCATTGAGGAATTTGTCATGGGGGAAGAAAATTTCCATGAAGGGAGCGCAGGATTTACTAGCATTATTAAAAAAAATGAAAAAATAAATATGAAAAAGTGTTTTTCAGCTGGAAGTAAGGCGCAGAATTAAAAATTAAAACGAACAGAATTTATTACCAATATGAGGGGCTCACCTCCTCCTAATACCTCGCTCTTTACGCTAAAGTATTTTTAGTAATGTCAACTATTTATTCTACGGCTTTTGTGATTCAGGGGTCATTCTTAATGAATTGTGACAAAATTTAAGATTTAAAGTAAAGAGAAAGGTACTGACGAGGGGGCGAAACTTCTCATATATGTAATAAAAACATGAGAATAAAAAGTTCCTTACGTAAGCTAGTTTATAAGTTATGTATATCTTTTACTTATAAAAAGATTAGTAAAAAATTAAAAGTTCTAGTTGCCTTTTTAATTAACCAAAAAATTCGCGGTCAACTAGGCTTCCTCCCCCGCTCTTTTTTCTCAAAATCATTCGATCAAAATTATGAGATAGCCATTTAGCCAAAAAAAAAAATAAATTGCAAATTTCGTTTTAATTATTCCTCTGCGGAGAGCCGAAATCAAAACATGTATTGATTCAAAAACGTGCAGAAATTAAATAAAAAAAAACAAGTTTTTCAACTGAAAGTAAGGAGCAACACTAAAACTTAAAACGAACAGAAATTACTTCGTCTATGAAAGGGGCTGCTTCCTCATCAACACCCCGCTCTTTACGCTAAAGTTTTTTACTGTTTTAAAAAGAAGAGTTGAGAGAAAGAGTCAAACTTTAGCGTAAAGAGTGGGGCGTTGATGAGGAAGCAGGCAACTAGGGACTTTCCTTCACCCCTCTTTCTCACAATATCGTCCAATCAAGACTTTGAGAAAGCCATTTAGCCGAAAAAAAGTATTTATTCTACGGTCTTTGTGATTCGGGGGTCATTCTTAAAGATTTGATATAAAATTCAAGCTTTAGTGCAAAGAGCGAGGTATTGACGAAATTTAAATTTCGTTTTATTTATTCACGTGCGGTGGGCCAAAACCAAAACATGTATTAATTCAAAAAAGTTCAGAAATTAAATAAAAAAAAACTTTTATTTAAGTTAAATAAAAAGTTTTTTTTTAACTGCAAGTAAGGAGCGACTTTAAAACTTAAAACGAAAAGAAATTATTCCGTATTTGAAAGGGGTTGTCCCCTCCTCAACGCCTCGCTCCTTACGCTAAAGTGTTTTTATTTTTTTAAACAGCAGAGTGGTGACAAAGAGTCAAACTTTAAAGTAAAGAGCGGGGTAAAAAGGGCTTTTTAAGTAAAAACGTCAGAAATTAAATAAAAAAACTAGTTTTTTTTAACTGAAAGTAAGGAGCGACATTCAAAGTTAAAACGAACAGAAATTACTCCGTGTATGAAAGGGGCTGTTCCCTTCTTTACGCCCTGCTAAAGTTTTTTACTGTTTAATAAAGTAGAATTGAGAGAAAGAGTCAAATTTTAGCGTATAGAAGAGGGCGTTGAGAAGGGAATAGCCCCTTTCATACAAGGAGTAATTTCTGTTCGTTTTAATTTTTAATGTCGCTTCTTACTTTCAGTTAAAAAAATAGTTTTTATTTTATTTAGTTGAATAAAAAAACAAGTTTTTTCAACTGGAATTAAAGAGGAACATTAAAACTTAAAATGAACAGAAACTATTACATATATGAAGGGGTAGCTCCTCTTCAACACCTCTCTCTTTATGCTAAAGTTCTTTTAGTACTTAACCAACTTCTTATTGTTTTAATTAAAGGAGCACTGCGTTTCATGTAAATAATTTCTAAGACCGAACTATCCTTTCGCCGTTATTCAGAAAGTGTCATTGCCTACTATTTTAGTTTTGTGTTTTGTTTTAGGTTTTGTTTTTTTTATCAGTTTTATTCTGTACTGAGGACGGTCAAGCGAAGGTCTTGACCGAAATATATGCATAATTTTTAAATTTTTTCACTGGCTGTTTATAGTCCTTATTTTCTTCCTTCCTTCAAAATTTTATGTTTTATTTTGTTTCAGGAGTCGTTCTTAAAGAGTTGAGATGGTCAAAATTTAGTGTAAAGAGCGAGATGTTGAGTAAAAGTTACAAAATGGCCATGTCAAAATTTTGATAAAATGATCTCGAGAAATAGGGCATCGGTGGGGGTCTAGTTGCACTCCAATCTTTTTGGTCTCTTACAAAGAGCACTAGAACTTTTACTTTCCGTTGTAATGAGCCCTCTACCTATATTCTAATACCACTGAGTCGATGAAATCACCCCTGAGAAAAAAAACAAATAAACAAAAATCCATGATGTTTTTCTGGAAAAAAAAGACATATTTTCCAGATAGGAACTTGAAATCTGGATTTTATGGATTCTATAATAGTACTTTCTGGCCCCTTTGAGTTTTTACTTTGATTTTTTTGAAAAACTTCTTTTACAGAAAGTTTTTTTAAATTAATTTCTCTTCGTTTCTGGTTCCCATAGTTTCAAATCTTTCAATATTCTTCATTTCATAATCAAATTTCTTTCTCAAAATTAAAGTATCAAAACTACCATCAAAGTAACAAAATCATAGGAAAAAGTTTTTAATAGCTCTAAAAAAATGATTTTTAACAAAAAGTTTGGCGGAATTTCACTTAAGTAAATAAAAAATCCAATTTTTCTGTTGAAATTATGACTTACTGTCAAGTTCCAACAAACTATTAAGATTTATGTACTTTTCAGAAGACAAAATTTAATTTTCAATGTAAATAGGTTATATAAATCAACATGGTTTGGACTTTAATAGTAGTTTCAGTTTTCTTGTATATTATTTTAAATTTGACTATAGGACGTTCAGTATAAATTCATTTCAAAAGTTCAAATAATAGCAGAAAAACGCAGATGCCAATTGAATTTCGAGTTTGAAAAGATAATATAAAAATAAGAAACTATATTTTCACATTGAAATAAGTTGAACTTACTCGTCTGCAAAATGAACACATACATTTAAGTATAAAAATTATCTTTTAACTTTTACGATCTCTCTTTTTTTAAATACATTTTTTGTGAGTTGGTGCAGGTAAAAGTTACTTAAGATGCTAACCTAGCCTTAACTTTAGTAGTGGTTAAAGTATATCGTTTTCTAAATTTAATTTGTTCCAATTGATAGCGAAAATCCTTTTGTGGGACCAATTTTTGTTTTTGCGATGAACGTCATTTTTGTAACGAAACCCAAAAAGCAATAAAAAAAAGGATTTGCCATAAATTTGTTGCTTGTGCTGAATAACCAAGTAGACAAATATATCAGAGGAAATAAGAAGCATGTAAGGGTATTTCAGTTCTTTGCGTACACGTCGTCGTAAAGAAACCAAAACAATCCCAAAAAAGGAAATTTTCCAAAATAGTACACATTTCAACTGGACACAAAAATACTACACTTTAATCGCAAGAATAGTATTTCTAAAACTTACTAAAATTTAATTCTAGTTTGCTGCATGATTAATTAAAAAATAGGACATTACCCCAATGAGTTTTGTCAAACAGTTTATAGCGTTAAACTGTAATTTTATTTGTTTCATTCAACATCATTATTAAATATAATTCATGCCGGCTTGTCGCGGTTACAAACAAAGCACAAATATGCTTGAAAAACGCAACCAGCTCACAACTACTTAATTATATGACTAAATAAATCATCATTGAAATAAACTCAAATGAATAAAAATAAAAAATAAATATAAAAAATAATTACAGAATAATCAACAAAAAAAAATCGAAAGAGACAATAACACTTAAATTGTCCTCTCTCGTAATCCAGTCCCACATCCCACACTCACCAACTCCCCGCAAGGAGAGGCTTCTTTAACCGGTTTTTAATTGTGGCACACTTTCTGCTTCCCAAATGGAGTCTGGAAAGGTGTTCTAGACCACCGGACCCGTGTGCTTTGCCATATGGCTAGAACGAACTGTACTTCTTGGCGACTCTTAAAAAGAGAAATAGAGCTTTCAATTTCCAATCATATGAGCCTCCACCAAAGTTTATACAGTCGCCCCTTCCATGAAAACCTATTTGGTAACAGTAGGGAATTGGCATAAATATAGCCCATTACTAAGGGGCTGGAGGTGACGTCATCCCTGGAGGATCAGATATTTTAGCTTTGGACTATTTTTAACAGAATGGCTTTCTCAAAGATTGATGCGATACGTATGGGAGAAAAGGATACAAGGGGATGGGCAGGTTACCCTCCGATCACTTTGAATCCTAAGTAAGAGTTACAACCCTTTTCATTTCCAGTCAAATAAGCTTTCCTCAAAGTTATAAAACCATAATTCTATAAGAAACTTATTTACGTTAGCGGTGGGCAATTACCGCAACTTATAACCTTTGCCCTGGGGGCTGGGAGGAGTCAAACCCGAAGATACCGTTACAATGTCTTTGGACTTTTTTAAACAAAATGGTTGTCTCAAAATTTTGATTGGATCAATTTCGACAAAAAGGATAAAAGGGATTTTCGGGCTGGTTACCCTCCGGGACCTTTCGACTTTTAAATAGCGAGCTAAAATTTTGAATTTTCAGTCAGGTGAGCCTCCTTCAAAGTTTATATGAACACCCGTTCCATAAAAACCTGATATTTCACCGGATCGCGGCTTAAGAACCCTGACCCCCGGGTTTTGGGTGGTTTTGCTAATCCTGGAGGCATTGTCCCATTATCTTTGGACCATTTCATACATGATATTCATTCTCACGAGTTTTATCAGATGCATATGGAGAAAAGAAAGTATGGAGAAGGGGCTAGTTAATTTTTGATAACTTTTGACTTCTGCAAAGAAACTAGAACTTTCAATTTCAAATCAAATGATCCTGCTACAAAGTTTATACGAACAGCCTTCTTAAAACACCTTAGACATCGCGGACCATAACTTGCAACACTTTTCCTCGGGACCTCGGATTCAGAGTCAATCTTGCAATCATTGTTATCTAATCTTTGGACTATTTTGAACAAAATAACAATCTCAAAAATTTGATATGATGCCTTTGGGGAAAAGAAGGCAATGAAGAGAGGGGGGCCCCTGAAATCACTTTTTCTCTTAAAAAGGCAAATAATTAAAAAGAGCTAATAATTCCTGATCGAATGAGCCCACTTCAAAGTTTGTACAACCGCCCTTTCCATATGAAGTACCTCTTGGGAAAAGATAGTAAATAAATAATAATGAAACATTGAGACTTTGGGGTTTAGATACAGGCAACGGTATAACGTCGCCTCTCATTATTATTCGTTTTTGATATCAATTATTTGTTGATAAGGACTTTTGCTAATTTGCTCTTAGATTATTATTTGATTTTATTGGTGCTCGAATTTGCTCATGATATAGATTCTCAATTTTTATTTCGAAGTTTCTTTTATGGAAATACCTTTTTTTAAATTGATCAGAGAAAGCGTTCTAGGATGGTCTGTAGAATTTATTAGGATGATCTGCAAGAACTCTGGAATGACCAAGGTCATTAAGTTGAAAATTTCAGGGGTTTTACGAGGAGAATAAACTAAAAGACAATATGTATATATAAGTGCTTAAAAGGATGTATCTGAAGTATCTTGAGAGCTCATATTGGCAAGAAGATGAAAATTTATTAGAATGTTAAAGGGGATATTCAACTCAACCGAAAACCACTACCTACATCCATATTGTCAAAATAGCCTATCCACAACACCAGAGGAGTGGCTAACGGTATTCAATTGAAACTTTAGGGAATGGTTAGGTGGACTTTGGATTAATTCAGAGGCATCATATATATCAAGATTTTCAAAACGGAACATCTTCAATATCCTTGAAACATTTAAAAGTATTAAGCTGAAACTTTCAGAGAATGATGAGGAAAACTTTCAGAGAATGGTGAGGAGAATGATTTTTATAATGATTTTATTTTATTCTATGTTTTCTCAGTGTTTTAAACTATTACAGCATACTTTTACAAACGCGCATGGTTTTCAAATATAACCCAAATGACACAATTCACTTTGAAAAAGTTTAAAGTTAGACGAAGGAATAAGTAGCCAAACTCTTGTTTGTGGTAACTTTGTTGACTTGGGTGTTGAATTTTGTCTTGATTATTCATTTTGTTTCTACTCCTTTCAAGGTATTAAATAAAAAAAGAACAACTTCTTTTAGCTGAAAGTAAGGAGCGACATTGAAACTTAAAACGAGCAAAAATTATTCCATATATGAAAGGGACTCTTCCCTTCTTAACGCCTCGCCCTTTAGGATATAGTTTTGTAATGTTTTAAAAAGTAGAGTTTTGAGAAAGAGTCAAACTGAACGTTTTTGAACTAATGAAGCTTTTGATTTCGGTTCACCGTACATGAACAATTAAAACGAAATTTGCATATTAGTTTTGCTTTTTTTTGGCTAAATGACTTTCTCAAAGTTTTGATCGGACAATTTTGAGAAAAAAGGACACGGGAGGGAGCCTATTTATCCTTCATTTATTTTTTGATTACTTAAAAAGGCCACTAGTACTTTTAATTTTATTCACGAACGTTTTACCAGTATTAAATGTACGTAACTTACAAAGTAACTTAGATAACGAACTTCTATATTTTTCATTTTTATTACGCATATGAAGAGGGTTCACCCCCTCCTCAATACCTCGCTCTTTACACTAAAGCTCTTTAAGAATGACCTTTGAATCACAAATACCGTTAAATTAGAACAAACAACTCTTTTGAAATTACTTAAAATACTGTAGCGTAAAGAGCGAGGTATTGAGGAGGGAACAAAATCCTTCATATGCGTTATAATTTTGGTTCGTTTTAAGTTTTAATGTTGCTCCTTACTTTCAGTAACAATTTTTTTTATTATTTAATTTCTCATTGTTATTTTAAATAATGCTGGAAAATTCAGCACCCCCTTCATGGAAATTCTCTTCTCCCATGATAAATTCCTCCATGGAAAGATTCTCTCACGTAACCCCTCCTCCCCCCCCCGCCCCACAAGAAAAAACGGAAAACGTCAGTTTACTTTCCAATAACCAGTACTATTTGTAAACAATGGGCCCTTCCCCCGGGTACTGTTGGAAATCGTCCTCAAAGATATAATTATTAGATTTTTCGACTACGCTGAACAAAATGGCTATATTAAATTTTTCATCCGGTGACTTTGGGGAAAAATGAGCATGGGAGGGGACCTAGTTGTCCTTCAAAATTTTGGTTTCTTAAAAGAGCACAATAACTTTTAGTTTCTGTTAGAATGAGCCCTCTCGTGACATTCTAGGACCACTAGGGTTGATACGATCTTTCTGAAACAAAAAAAAAACACGACGCGCATCCGTGATCTTCCTCCTGGCAAAGAATACAAAATTCCACATTTCTGCAGATAGGAGCTTGAAACCTCTAGAGAAGTTTCTCTGATACACTGAATCTGAGGGTGTTATTTTCCTTAAGGCTCTTGAATTTTAGGGGGTGTCTCGCCCTTTTTTTGAAAATAAGGCAAATTTTCTCAACGATCAAATTTTCTTGATCGTTAAGATTAAACTTGATGAAAGTTATATATTTAAAAACAGCATACAAATTTCAATTATTTTGATGTATATATTGGTGTCAAAATTCGGTTTTTTTAGAGTTTCGGTTACTGTTGAGCCGAGACGCTCCTTACTACAGTTTGGTAGGCCACTACCAACTGTTTGATATCGATCCATCTGTATCAGTGTCTGCTATCTTTATCTGATGATTTATTTTAGTTTCTGTTATTTTCTATTCATTCGATTTACAATTTGAATTATTTTTGGATTTTATTTTTGCTCGTCTTAGATTTTAATGTAACATTATATTTTTCTTCGAAAAGTGACTTTTTTTTTTAACAAATAGCAGCTAAAGTCGAACGAAGACCAAGGGATAAAATGATGGAAGAATGTCAAGCTCAACATAACATAAATATTTCGTTTATTAGTTAATTTCTGTTTGGTCGGAGCGTTTCTCTGGGCGGAGTTATGTCATATAATTCAGTTCTTGTTTGAGACTATATATTAGGCCCTAGCTGCTTGTCCGCAATCAAAAGGAGAATTACTATCAGATAGTGAAAATGTATGTATTCTTAGCTTGTTATTTAACTCATGTTTCTTAAAAAGAGTGTTTTGATAGATAAGTAATCAGTGGGTTTCTACTGGCCAGTGAAATAGGTGTTTAACAAGTTTTAAACTGCTAATGCTGTTATGTGTTGGTTACACTAACTAATGTACAAAAAGAAAACAAATCTCTCTTTAAGTAAGAATTCAAAATAAAAAACACTTTTTTGTACAAATTTTCTCCCCGTGCACTTGAACTCAATATTTCCGAAGAATTCAGCCTTTTAACACATTACAGTGATAATAAAATCGTTTGGAGAGTTTATAGAATTTGAGCATGAGCCAAACTCTATTCCTCTATTTGCTCTTATACTATTTGTCAGTAATTATGGATTGTATTTCTATTTCCAACTTTTTGGTTGCACCAAATTTCAAGATTTCGAAGGATTTGGGAAAGATAATATACCATCCCCTCTTTTCCAATTTTGCTTTTTAGCAATTTATCAGGGCCTGAAGGAATTTGAAGAGTTCGGGTCTTATTCAATACTAGACATATTTTAACATATACTTTCACCGATCTAGAAGATCAAGGTCGGTCAAAATATATAATAGTTGCCTAAAATTTGTTTGAGCAACTAAAACCTCATTGTTCGTAAATTGAGATGTCATTCAATTTACTGTAGGTAGAAACGGGGTTTGACTCATAAGAAATCACGTTTTTAAGTTATTTATATTTTCGTTTTAGTTATTGGGCCTCCTTTGAAAAAACCTTTCTATAAGATAATATGGTATAATCCATGACCGTAGATTATGTTAATCAGTGGTGTCGTTGAGGGGGAGAGGCTATAGTGGGCAGTTGACCCCCCCCCCCAATAATTTGATGAAAAAATATTAAGTAGCTTCACAACTTTTGCTCGTTATAAGTCTTCACTTCGTTCTTTACTTTGAGCAGATGATTTTTTCTAATCAGTTCATCCTCGTTTTAATGAAAAAAAGCGCGAAAAACAGGGGGTCGATTACACTTCCTAATATGTTCGACAATTGTGTTCATACAAATATACCGCCTTTAAAACCTTATCAACAAGTAAATGGGTAAGCCTTGATAATGGGAAAATTAAGAAAATGTTCTACAGTTCTTTTCCGCCATGTTTGATCAGGTAGCCTATCAGGTTTCCTTGATAGGTAAGGGTCTTTTACTTTCTAAAATCTATCAGTTCAACATAAGGTTCTCTTGTTTTAAAACTGTCAAAAAAAAAGAAGATATGAATACACCTCTCTACATCCTCAAATAGGGAAGAAATGAAATAACTGAAAAACAAGAAATCATTGAAATCTAGGAATTATTTTCATTGAAAAACATTAAAAGAAATCACCAACAAAGAAAATAAGACTTAGTGCTCTTTTATAATAATATTCGTACTATAGCTAGATAGGTCAAATCGGTTGTACTTTAGTCATTGAAGTTATTAGGGGGTGGGATCAGCTCCAGGAATCATTTAGTTATTTAAATTTTCCAATTCCAATATCTAGATTAAAACTCCAATATAGGTTCTAATTCTCTTATTTTTAATTGAAACGCCTAGTGAGCGCTGATGAAGTCCCATTCTTTACGTTTTGGATTCAGATACTATCCCATATATGTAGAGCTGCCTCTATGTACAATACCATGCTGACTGATCACTATTTTCAAAAAAGCCCTAGCAGTTTCGATAATCCTAGAAATAAAATCCTTTTTGAAGAAACTTCCCTTATAAGCAATGATTTAGGCATAAAATTAAATAAGGATTCGGGGGAATTTTCACTTATTACCTTATATAAAAATTTAACTAAAAATGATTTAACTAACTATATTTAACAAGCGCTAAGAGCCAAGGTCGGAGGAGCCAAGAGCTCATATGGTGTGAGCTCTAGCAAAATTCTAAGAATCAATAGATTGTTTTAAAAGGAAAATCCGAGGCTTAATGCCGGTCTGGATTTAAAATAAGAGCTCTGAGTGACGAGATCCTTCTAAATATCAAAATTCATTAAGATCCGATCACCCACTCGCAAGTTAAAAATACCTCAATTTTTCTAATATCTCCTCTCCCTTCAGCCACCCAGACATTCAAATTGGGGAAAACGACTTTATCAAACTAATTTGTACCGCTCCCTGACATGCTTACCAATTTTCATCGTCCTAGCACGTCCAGAAGCACCAAACTCGCCAAAGCACTGAACCCCACCATCTAACTCCCCCAAAGAGAGCGGATCCAGTCCGGTTACGTCAGTCACGTATCTAAGACATTAATAAGCATTTTCCAAGATTTCTGGTTTCCCCCTCCAGCTCTCCCCAATGTTAACAGATCTAGTCGGGATTTGAAATAAGAGCTCTGAGAGATGAGTTCCTTCTAAATATCAAATTTATTTAAAATCCAGTCACCCGTTCTTAAGTTAAAAATACCTCAATTTTTCTAACTTTTCCAAATTAAAAAGCCCCAGCTCCCCCAAAGAGTACGGATCCGTACCAATTATTTCAATCTCGTATCTATAACTTATGCTTATTCTTCCATCAAGTTTCATCCGGATATCTCCACTCTAAGCGTTTTCCAAGATTTCCGGTTTCCAAGATTTCTGTTTCCCCCCTCTAACCCTCTATGTCCCCATATCCGATTCGAATTGAAAATGGAGTATCTGAGACATAAGATTCTTCTATATATCAAGTTTCTTTGAGATCCAATCACCCATTCGTAAGATACCTCGATTTCACGTTTTCCAAGAATTCCGGCTACCCCCTCCAACTCCCTTCAATGTCACCTGATCTGGTTGGGATTTAAAATGAGATTTTTAAAGCACAAGATCCTTCTAGATATCAAATTTCATTAAGATCTGATCACCCGTTCGTAAGTTACAAATACCTCATTTTTTCTAATTTTTCCGAATTACTCCCCCCCCCAACTCCACCAAAGAGAGCGTATCTGTTCCGGTTATGTCAGTCACCTGTCTTGGACTTGTGCTATTCTTTCCACCAAGTTTCATCCTGATCTCTCCACTTTAAGCGTTTTCCAAGATTTTCGGTCCCCCCCCCTGTAATAACACTGGACCCGGTCGGGAAAAAAAAAGAGATCTAAGTTTCGAGGTTGTTCTAAATATGTAATTTCATTAAGACATGATCACTCTTTTGCAAGTTGAAAATACTTCATTTTTTTTTTATTTTTAGAATTAACCCCCCCCCTCCCCAACTCCCCCAAAGCGAGCAGATCCGTTCCAATTATGTCAATCCCGTATCTAGGACTTGTGCTTATTTCTCCCACCAAGTTTCATCCCGATCCCTCCACTCTAAGCATTTTCCAAGAGTTTAGGTCTCCCCCCAACATCATCTTCACCGGATAAGGTTGAAATTTAATATAAGAGCTCTGAGACATGATATCCTTCTAAACATCAGATTTCATTAAGATCCGATCACTCCGCCGTAAGTTAAGAATACGTCATTTTTCTAATTTTTCAGAACTAACCATCCCCCCCACTTTCCCAAAGAGAGCGGATCCGTCCCGGTTATGTCAATCACGTATCTAGGACTTGTGCTTATTTTTCCCACCAAGTTTCATCCCGATCCCTCCACTCAAAGCGTTTTCCAAGATTTTAGGTTCCCCCCTCAATTCCTCCAATGTCACCGGATCCAGTCAAAATTTAAAATAAGAACTCTGAGACACGATATCCTTCCAAACTTGAAATTTCATTAAGATCCGATCATTCCATCGTAAGTTGAAAATACCTCATTTTTCTAATTTGTTCAGAATTAACCTCTCCCCCTCTTAACTCCCCCAAAGAGAGCGGATCTATACCTGTTATGTCAATCACGTATATAGGACTTGTGCTTATTTTCCCCGCCAAGTTTCATCCCGATCCCTCCACTCTAAGTGTTTTCCAAGATTTTAGGTTCCATCTCCCTCAATTCCTCCCAATGTCACGGGATACAGTCGGGATTTAAAATAAGAGCTCTGAGACACGATATCCTTCCAAACTTCAAACTTCATTAAGATCCGATCATTCCTTCGTAAGTAAAAAATACCTCATTTTTTTCTATTTTGTCCGAATTACCCCCCCCCCCCCCCCAGATGGTCAAATTGGAAAAACAAATATTTCTAATTTAATCTGTCCGGTCCCTGATACGTCTGCCAAGTTTCATCGTCCTAGCTTGCCTGGAAGTGCCTGAAGTAGCAAAACTGGGACGGACAGACAGACAAACCGACAGACCGACAGAATTTGCGATCGCTATTTGTCACTTGGTTAATACCAAGTGCCATAACAACCAGTAAAAAATTCCACTCTGGCTGCTAAAAAGGCAAGACCAGCCTTAAGAGCTTGTTTGTAAATGTTTTTTATTCCGTTTGGATAAATTGTCTTTTTTCACTTCGCTTGATATACGGGTCCTGGTTGGAGTTCCTTGAAGTAATGATGCTTTGAATGTTTTGAAAATGTTTTAGTTTTAAAGATTGTATTTTAATGTGAGTTCTCTTATGTTCGTTTTTTTTTTTCATTTGTTTAGCTGAAGACGGCCCTTAGATATAGGGTTGAAATATTCATTTAAAGTTGGGTTCCACTGTCTCATATAAAAAAAATTCCCTATTGTTCTGCTTGTTGTTTATGACGGAAAGGCAGTGTGGTCATCGTCAATATTTATTCTTAATCAAACATTGCTCAGCGAGTAATTTAATAATTCACATACTTTTCTCGAATACCTTAAATTAAAAATACTGTTGCTATTTCAAATGCATGTAAAATTTGCATGGGGATCCTCCTAGAAGAAAGTTTCTGCAGGAGAGAGGGGGGGGGGAAATTGGTCCGCATGATTTTTATATTGGGCCGCACGCTTCTTTGTTATTTTTAATTGTAAAAAATGAAAAAACAACTCAATTTTTTGGGTGCCATTTGCCACTTTATCACTGCCTGATAAAGTTAAATTTATAAAGAGCAATTAAATTTAAAATATAGTTAATAAATGGGCCAATAATTAGATCTCTATGACGCCCATGTATCCAGCCTAGCTTTTTAATTCCAGAAATATCACCTGAATTGCGCTTTTATGTATCTTGTGACAATTTATGATGGATTAATCGAGTTTAATATATAAAAAAAAGATAACATATACGAATTATCTTTTATGAGTCCTTAAACTGCTCTTTAAACTGTTTCATTACCACAATAGCGACAAAAAAAAAAATAAATACATAGGAGGGCATATCACTGCTAGGGCTTAAAAATTTTTCTGTATAAGGTTTCAACAATGATAATATAAAGGATGTACATTTTGATTTGCTAAAATGTCATTTTCAAATCACATGCAATTGAATGATGCGATGCACTGGCCTGTTGAAATAGTGCGTAAATTTTGCGAATTTTTTTTCCTATGATGGGCGCAGGAGTTGAAGGAAGTGTAAGGGGGGAATGCACTTTGATATTAACGGTAAAGCTGGCAAAGAATTCGAGCTAATTAAACTCACCATCACCCACCCGAAAGTGTTTACAGTAAACTACTATCGTCTGCATTAATTCATTGCTGACAACCTTAGTAAAAGCTATCTTTACTTTTAACCATTTGGTATATCTCCTCCCCATCAGGTGGAAGAGCTCATGCACTTGTAGTCCCAGGATCGGAAAAGCCTGGCTGCTACACATTCTGTAAATTATTTATTCAGAATAAGGACGTCCGTAGGCTCAGTGATGTAAGATGGCCAAACTTCCGGTTCCTTAACCATTCAAACAGTTCGTGGTAACGAACTGTAGTAAGGAGCGACCCGGCTCAATAGTAACCAAAACTCTAAAATAGGAATTTTGACACTATTGTATACATCAAAAGAATCAGATTTTTATGCTGATTTTAAATATATTAGTTTCATCAAATTTATTTTTTCCTATCAAAAGTTAAGAGCCTGAAAATATTTGCCTTTTTTGGAAAATAGGATGAAACACCCCTTAAACGTCATAGTATCTTAACACAAATCACACCATCCCATTTAGCATGTCAGAAAACTCTTCTTTAGAATTTTTAAGCTCCTATCTACAAAAATGTGGAGTTTTGTATTTTTTACCAGAAGACCAATCATGGGTGCGTGTTTATTTATTACTTTTTTCCCCAAGGGTGATCGTATCGACCCAGTGGCCCAAGAATGTCACAAAAGGGCTCATTCTAACGGAAATTATAAGTCCTAGAGCCCAAGAAACTGGAGAGCACATGGGCCCCCTCCCTCGCTATATTTTTCCCGAAGTCAACGGATGAAAATTTTGAGATAGCTATTTTCTTCAGCATAGTCAAAAAATCTAATAACTATGTCTTTGGGGACAGCTTAATCCCCCAAAGATCCCAGGAGAGGGGCTGCAAGTTACAAACGTTGACCATTGTTTAGATATAGTAATAGTGGGAAGTTTACGGACGTTTTCAGGGGGATTTTTTCTGGTTCGGGGGAGGGGGTTACTTGGGATGATATTTCCATGGAGAATTTATCTTGGGGGAAGAGAATTCTACGAAGGGGGTGCAGGATTTTCTAGCATTCTTTAAACAAAACAAGGAAAAAATAAATATGAAAAGGTGTTTTCAACTGGATGTAAGGAGCAGCATTAAAACTTAAAACGAACAGAAATCATTACGCATACGAGAAGGTTCATCTCCTCCTAAATACCTCGCTCTTTACGCTAAAGCATTTCTTGCAATTTTAACGATTTATTCTACGATCTCTGTGATTTAGGGGTCATTCTTCGTAAATTCTTCAAAGTTCGTAAAAATTTAAAAGTTCTAGTTGTCTTTTTAAATAACAAAAAAAAATTGGAGGGCAACTAGGCCTCTTCCAAAACCTCTTTTTTCTCAAAATTTTTCTAACAAAACCATGAGAAAGCCATTTAGCCAAAACAAAATTAATATGCAAATTTGGTTTTAATCAATCATGTGCGGAGAGCTCAAATCAAAACATGCATCAATTCAAAACGTTCAGAAATTAAATGAAAAAAACAAGTTTTTTCAACTAAAAGTAAGGAGCGAGATTAAAACTTAAAACAAACAGAAATTATTCCGTATATAAAAGGGGCTGTCCCTTCTTCAACGCCCTACTCTTTATGCTAAAGTTTGACTCTTTCTCACAACGGTACTTTTGAAAACAATGAGAGAGTTTTGCCTAAAGAGCAGGGTGCTTAGGAGGAGACAGCCCTTTTAATATATTCTCACATCAAAGTTGATTGCTGGAAAAGCTGATTTTTACAGAAAAAATAAAACAAAAACTTTTTCAACTTCAAGTAAGGAGCGACATTAAAGCTTAAAACGAACTGTAATTACTCCGTATATGAAAGGGGACTTTTCTCTCCTCAACGCCCCACTCTTTACACTAAAGTTTTTTTATTGTTTTAAAAATTATAGTTGTGAGAAAGGGTCTAACCTCCTTTTATTGATTTTTTCTTTTGATATTTGATATTTCAATTGAATTTTTCCTTTTTTATATTATATCTGATATTTTATATTGATATTTCCTTTGGTTGATTCTGAAAAGTTAGACCTTTATTGGAGACAGCAAACGCACCCAAGGGCACCCGCAGATAATTTAATCAGGGGGAAGGGTCTAGAATAAAGGAAACTCATATTCAAACCAGATTATTAGATTTTAGAAGAAAATCCGATGTATTTATTCGTGATTAACCCTCTTTTGGATGTTCTTATTCTTTTTCTGTAACTATGTGAACTATTTTATTTACTAATAATTAGGATTTTTAATTTCAAATTCGAAACAGATACATGTTTGGAATCCCCAAAAGGCTGATTCTTCGAATTACTGTTATCAATTTCTAGGTTAATTTCCTTTTTTTATTGATAAGGATCGTTATATACCTTTTTATATACTTTGAAGAATTTGATTTTTTTTTTCCTCCTACTTTGTCGTGTAAAAAAAACTAAAGGGCCATTAAATCAAACAGTTCGTGGTAACGAACTGTAGTAAGGAGCGATCCGGCTCAATAGTAACCAAAACTCTAAAAAATTGAATTTTGATATCAATAGCTACATCAAAAGAATCGCATTTTAATGCTAATTTTAAATATATAAGTTTCATCAAGTTTAGTCTTACCCATCAAAAGTTACGAGCCTGAGAAAATTTGCCTTATTTAGGAAAATAGGGGGAAACACCCCCTAAAAGTCGTAGGATCTTAACGAAAATGACACCATCATATTCAGCGTCTCAGAGAACCCTACTGTAGAAGTTTCAAGCTCCTATCTACAAAAATGTTGAATTTTGTATTTTTTGCCAGAAGACAAATCACGGGTGCGTGTTTATTTGTTTGTTTGTTTTTTTTTTCCCCCAGGGGTCATCGTATCGACCAAGTGGTCCTAGAATGTCACAAGAGGGCTCATTCTAACGGAAATGAAAAGTTCTAGTGGCTTTTTTAAGTGACCAAAAAAATTGGAGGGCATCTAGGCCCCCTCCCACGCTCATTTTTTTTTAAAGTCAACGGATCAAAATTTTGAGATAGCCATTTTCTTCAGCATAGTCAAAAACCATAAAAACTATGTCTTTGGGATGACTTACTCCCCCAGAGTCCCTGGGGGAGGGGCTACAAGTTACAAAATTTGACCAGTGCTTACATATAGTAATGGTTATTGGGAAGTGTGTAGGCGTTTTCAGTAGGATTTTTTGGTTGGGGGAGGGGTTGAGAATAGGGGGATAGGCTGGGGGAGCTTTCCATCAAGGAATTTGTCATGGTAGAAGAAAATTCCCATGAAGGGAGCGCAGGATTTACTAGCATTATTAAAAAAAAAAACAATGAAAAAAGAAATATGAAAAAGTTTTTTTTCAGCTGGAAGTAAAGAGCAGCATTAAAACTTAAAACGAACGGAAATTATTACCCATATGAGGAGCTCACCTCCTCCTAATACCCCGATCTTTACGCTAAAGTATTTTTAGTAATTTCAACTATTTATTTTACGGCTTTGGTGATTCAGGGGTCATTCTTAATGAATTGGGACAAAATCTAAGCTTTAGTGTAAAGAGCGAGGTACTGACGAGGGGGCGAACCCCTCATATATGTAATAAAAACATGAAAATACAAAACTTCTTTACGTAAGCTAATTTATAAGTTACGTATATCTTTTACTAAAAAAAAGATTCGTAAAAAATTAAAAGTTCTAGTTGCCTTTATCTTAATTAACCAAAAAATCGGAGGGCAACTAGGCTTCCTCCCCCGCTCTTTTTTCTCAAAGTCATTCAATCAAAATTATGAGAAAGTCATTTAGCAAAAAAAAAAATAATAAATATGCAAATTTCGTTTTAATTATTCCTCTGCGGAGAGCCAAAATTAAAACATGCATTGATTGAAAAACGTTCAGAAATTAAATAAAAAAAAACAAGTTTTTTTTAACTGAAATTAAGAAGCAAAATTAAAACTTAAAACGAACAGAAATTACTTCGTATATGAAAGGGGCTGCTTCCTCACCTACATCCCGCTCTTTACGCTAAAGTTTTTTACTGTTTTAAAAAGAAGAGTTGAAAGAAAGAGTCAAACTTTAGCGTCAAGAGCGGGATGTTGGTGAGGAAGCAGCCCCTTTCATATACGAAGTAATTTCTGTTCGTTTTAAGTTTTAATTTTGCTCCTTACTTTCAGTTAAAAAAAACTTGTTTTTTTTTATTTAATCACAAAATAGAACTCGTTTTGCTTCTAAGAAGGGTCAAAACCTATTGGCAGGCAGCTGGCCACGGACCAACACACATTTTTCCATGGTATTTTCGACTCTACTGTTTTTTTCTCGTAAGTACTTTATGGCCCCAGATTTCTGCTCATGAACCCACCCCAAGAAAAGAATGTTCTTTTAGCAGTAGAAATACTCTTAAATAGCAATCAGAAAACAAATGAAAAAATTAACACTCTCGATCAATTAAATCTAAACAGATTTCACACCGTCTTAAAATAAATGGGCACCGGCTGGCCCCACTAAAAATTTGGAATTATAGAGTAATTATAATGAAACCAAAGTAAAGAATAGGAAAAAAACAAGGAAAAAATGTGTGTTTCCCAATTGTTGGGTGCCTCCCATCAGATTCTGACCCTTAATAAGGAAAATATAAGTTCTAGTTGGTGACTGAGTGAGCCCTTTGCAGTTTTCCACAAGCATTTTTTCTTTATTATTTGGATGGAGTAGCATAAAAAAAAGAAAAAAAAATCTATCAAAATCTTCAAAGTTGTGAATGGTAGGTAACTAACGATCCTTGTCAATAACAAAGGTATAAAAACCTAAAAATTGATAACATTCAATCAAAGAGTCAGCTTTTTATGGTGATCCTAAATATATGTTTGTTTACTAGTAATTAGTGCAGTTATTAGCACACAAGAAAGTTCGTATAATTTCAGAAAACGAGAGTAAAGCAAATTAATAAGGAGCGTTTTCGTAAAACTATGCCGTCAACTTTTGCTTGTATTATATGAATACCCAGGAGCTGATATATGAAGCCACTATAATCAGAAATGTTTCACCCAAACGGAAGTTTTGGGAATTTCTGTATTTTCCCCTGGACGGATACGTTTTCTGTGTTTTATTATTATTTATATATTTTCAGGAGTGATTGTAAATATCTAGTTGTCACTTTGAAAAAGACTTAATTTTTTACAACTATGAACCAAAAAAGTGTCGAATATATTGGTTTTTGTATCTCAAAATTAGGTTAATAATATTGAATAAAAAAAATTATTTGAATTTCTGTATCTTAGTTTGAATTTTTTGCTTTGAACAAACTACTTTGATAATGCGTTACTTTTTATAAACACAGAATCTAAATGCATTAAATATTTTAGTATTTGATAACAAAGTTCAAATCTGTTGATATTGTTAAAAAAAATATCCATCCAACCCTTTGCATTGCTCAACACAACTGAAAGCTGGGAGTTTATATCCTAGTTTTTTCAAGTAGGCTATTGCTTTGTGTAATTTCTCTAATGACCTACTTTTTTCATTTTTAAGTAATTTTACTTTAATTAATATACTTTTAGAAAAAAGTTTGTCTCTAAGCTTCATTAAATAAAAAAAAAAAAAAATTCAACTGAAAGTAAGGAGCAACACTGAAATTTCAAACAAACAGAAATTGTTAGGCATATGAGGAGACTTGCCCCCTTCTCAACACCTTGCTCTTAACGCTACAGTTTTTTGGTACTTTAAAGAAGTTACTCATTGTTTTAATTAAACGGCCCTTTTGTTTCAGGAGCCGTTTTTACAGAATTGGGAGAGAATTGTGGAAAGAGCGAGGTGTTGAGGAGGGGGATACCCCCTCACATAAAAATTAATTTATTTTCGTTTTAATGTTGTTCCTGTCATTCAGTTGAGAAAAATTGTTTGTTTATTTATTTAATTTTTGATCGTTTTTTAAATAACGCCAGGAAACCTGGCTTCACCTCCAAGGAAAAATGCCCCAAATTCCTATCCTCTGGACAATTCAATCCTGGGGAAGATTTACCCCAGACACTTACCTTTAGCGTCTTCACATGCAAAAATGGAATCGATAAAGAGAAAGCAGAAAAAGAAAGACATATAAAAAAAAATTGTGTAGGAATTCTGGCAAATTCACCCAGTGTAAAATTTCCTTTGAATAGTTCACCCCCTGGAAACTTCCCACTACATTGAAAATTACCCTTGTGCGACCTCCCAGCAGAATATTCAGCCCCCTCCCCACGCGAAAAATGTATGCATATTTCCCAATAAAACAATAGGCAAATTTTATAGCTTAAAAACTTTTCCCCAGGGGCTGTAGGGGGTCATTTTATCTCCAAAGACATAGTTATTGGGCCTTTCGAGTATAATGAACAAAAAAACTTGCTCGAAATTTTGATTGGATCATTTGGGGAAAAAGTAGCGTGGAATGGGGCCTAGTTGCCCTTTAATTTTTTGGTCACTGAAAAATGACACAAAAGCTTTTCATTTGTGTTAGAATGAACCCTGCAACGAACTTCGAGGCCCACTGGGTTGATATGATCACCCCTGGGAGAAAAACAAATAAACACTTATCCGTAATCTTACTTCTGGCAAAAATTACTTTTGTAGATATGAGCTTGGAACCTCTACAGTAGGATTCTTTGATACGCTGAATCTGATACACAGAAACTTTGAGAGAGTTTTTGCCACTTTTTTCAAACGTCAGACAATTTCTCTCAGGCTCGTAGCTTTTGATGAGTATGACTTAACTTAGTGAAACTTATCTATTTGAAATCAGCATAATAAGCCAATTCTTTTGATGCGTTTAATGGTATCAAAATTCCGTTTTTTAGAGTTCGGTTACTATTAAGCCGGGTCGCCTCTTACTTACATGCAGGCAGGAGGATTTGTGAGTATCTCTAGTTCTTCTGTAAACTATTCTAAGGCATAGAAAATTGCATAAAGACAAGTCTACAAGTGTTATAATATACGGAAGCAATAAGTCTTTTTGTAATTTTGGCAAAGTTCCCTTTGCCAGGAATCCTTGACGTTTAAAATTTCCTGTATTTTGTTTCATTTTGCATGCAATTTTATTGCTTTTTTATTTGAGTTTTTCCCTAAAAGTATTTAAAAATAAACTTCTCCTACGAAAAAAATATTCTGAAAGATATTCCCTGTACTCTACCACCACTGCTATTTTGGCGTCTCCCCTTCCCATGGAAAATTTTCTACCGGCGCCCTTGATGAAATAGGCAACTCTTAGAATACAATATTGATCCTCCCACAAACGCAAGTAATTCCACTTGAAAGCTAAAAGTTTCTCCTTAATAGTCTGAGCGCCAGATTCTGTATCGTGCACCCACCCATGCCGGAAGGTACAGAAATACTGAGGACGGATCCTAGGGTAGTCGACCATGTTGAAAACGAATATCGTAGGTAGCGCATTTTCGCCGTTGGGGCGTTTCTGAGATATAGGCCAAAAACGCCAAATTTAGCTTATAACTAAGTGTGACGATTCAGGATTTTTTTGCGACTTATTGGGATGAGAAATCTGGCGTAATGTTATATCAATCGAAAGAAGAGATCTAGATCTACAAGAATATGATTTTTAAATTAAAAAAACCAAACACTATTCTTTTTCTCTATTTACTGCAGTTTCAAAACAAGTGCTGTAAAATTCAACAAATATCTCAAAGAAAGGCTAAAAACTCGAAATTTCTTCAAGGTAATAATTTTTTTTTTCCTATTCGAAAAGAAAGTGCATTGGATTCCGTACAATTTGAGCTAAAAACATATAAACTATTTTTATTTTTAAAAGGTCTGCGATTTTTTTTTGTAGTGTCACTGAAATGATCACTAGCCGTATCGTGAAAAGGGACATAATATTTTTTTTTCAAAGGGTAGGAATACTTCAAACTTCCTAAAAGTTTAAAATTTTTAACTTTTACTTAAAAATAAAACTAGATTTAAAAAAAATGTTGACTAAAAAAAGTGTTTTTTTTTTTTTTTTTCTTAGAATGGACGAATATGTTTTCTGGTGTACAAAGGCGTCTGCAATTACCTTTTAGGGACCTGATTTGCCAGTAATACGACTGAGCTATTTACTACATAAAAGAATTCTGCTTCACAGATGGATTCAATCGGCGCATTGGAGTTGTCTTACTCGGCCTGCCCGTAAAATTAGGTAATAGTAACTGATTAGGGACCTGTTGTAATTAAAAGTAAAAGGTATTAAATAAAACTTTCACAAATATTCCTCATTTATTCTTCGAGAATTCAGATGGGGCAAGGTCAGACTCCCTGCATGCCCTCCTCGTTCCGCGACAGGAGCATAAGCTGCAGCATCCTTTCATTTTTGAGCAGCTACAGTCTTTCCTGCATCTTCCACTTTTGCATCTGCAGTAAGATTACAGGCTTGATGCTTCTTTACAGTTTGAGACGACCGCATCTACTCCCCCTTCAGCCACCTTCCATCCAAGGAGAAGTGGATCTGGAATGCTCATCCGAGCCTGTAATAACGACGAGATTATCTATGTAGCGAATAAGGCTCTACGTATGCATGGCTCTAAGGTGTTGTCAGAAGGTGGAAGTCTTTTCAAATCTTGTTTTTGGCACCGAACATAAGCCCTTAAACTGGCCAGTGAATTGAATCCGGCCTGTTTACCGTATTGTTTACAATGACCAGGAACTTTGATAGGTCGTAAAATTCTCTAAACGCGTCGACTGAAAGCTTCCCTTCTGCATCCTTGACCTGCTCCGTCACAGACACCATTTTTGAGGCATAAGTTGGAGACACCGCAATGTTTAAGAAAGAAGCTTTCCCGACGCCGAAGAAAAAGTGCGTTGTGTCACAACCTGGCAGACAGTGCACGAACGGTAACATAATCTGCTCGTCTTTGGACAAGTGGACTCTATCAGCCGGCTCGTGTACTGGGATAATGTAAGTTGGGAACTTCAATAAAAGTTTGTTCAGTCCTTCAGCTTGAAGCTCTTCAAAAAAATGAACACAGGCTACTGCCACGTCTGTGTCGTCGGCATGCAAAACGATGCTACGATGCTACAAGCGTAACGGCTAGCGTACATGACATGTGTCATAAGGGGTTGGTCAGCCTCTTCGTGGCTGGAGGACAAGCATTCCTCGTAGTAACAGTGTTCTGGTAAAGTTGGACTGCAGCCACGCTTGACCACTTTAATCTCTCCTTGAACCCACCTGAGAGAAAAAGGTTGAGTGCGTTCGGAAGCTGGTCACTTATCTGCTCCAAGGTTTCACACAAAATTTCGAGGAGCCGGCTTTTAGACGCTGACCTTGCAAGTAAGGCATCCCATTCTTCAATTGTGCTAAGAGCGGAAATCTGGAGCTTTTCCCCTTTCCCTCGTTGGAGTCTGCATGCTGATTTCAAGGAGATCAACTCTCCGGTGTCCGTGAGCTTCCCAAACAGCCCGTTGTACCGATGTGCGACAATGTGAACTTCAGGAATACCCACTGGAAGATAATTCAGCAATGATAGAAGCGATCTTTCTGCGAAGGATTTCACTGTTTCAAACCTGGTAGGCCGATATGACCTTATCTTGGACATTAGGTCAATGATGTGTACTGTAGCTGATGTTGTTTCTTTGGATTTCACAGTGGCCGGCAAAGATGAAAGTCCTCCTTTTTTCTTAGCCAGTTCAACAGCACAGCTTTGTTCCCCGCCCTCATTTTTTAGCCAGAGGATGTCTTGGTTGATTGTTGCGGAAGATGTTCAAAAATGGATGGAGGAAAAAGGAGAATCTATTTTGTGAGGATCTTTGCAACGGCTTTCTCCTTTTCTTCGCCGTAGCTCAACTGAGCAGTAATTATTCTCTTCAAGACTGTTACTTCAGAGCTCAGGAGATCGGTTTTGGGGACACCATTCACTTTCTGAGTTTTTTTCTCTGAAGGGAAAATTCCAAGTACAACCTTTTTCAAATCGTCTTTCCTGTTGCACAGAAAGTCCTCAATCCTTTTGTGGCTACGCAAGTAATATCAGAAACATTCTTCTCATCGTCCACAACTTCTGACGTCACAATATTCACTAGGTCGAAGTCCACTCTGCTGAACGGATTGCCACATGTAGTGAAAATGTCTCGAACTCTATCTCGTGAAAGTTGTAATCGCGTCGTCGTCGACTGATTGTCTTCGTGATATTTCAAATTCTCTGTGGATACGTTGACTCCTTGCAGGAAACCATTGCTGATGGCAGCGGAAATCGGTAAGGTAAGAATCCAAGCTTCAGTCTGTCTCTCATCCATTTGTTCTCCTATTATTCCGGCCGTCGTCTTTGCATCCTTGTTCACTGTACGTTCCAGTATCTGATCGGAACAGGTGGCCGTAAGCCTGGTGTGCGTTCTCTTCACTGCGAAGTATCCTTTCATGAGCCTTCTGTGTACATCAGAAAAGGTTTGTGGTAAACGTCGCATGTCATATAAGTACTGTATGATACATCTTGTATACTGAGGAAGGTCAGCCACCACCAAGTATGGCAACATCCGAGCAGTTGCTCTCAAATGAGACTCCCAGTCACAGTCTCGTTCAGTATGATTGAATTGCATCGCTATTTCAAGTATTTCGAAGAACTAACTTCAGAAAGCAAACGTGGGTGACGCATTTCGAGGGGTTTCGAAGGCATTCATTATGGGAGCCAAAGTGATTAAGGTATCGTTTGCCTTCTGAAGTGCAATTTGCGCGTTAGCACAGTTTGCCAATGAAGTCCTGAATAACTCAATGGCACTACCCAGCTGGTTCAGACGGGATAAGTCTTCTTGTGCCTCGGAGTAATACTCTTCCAAGGACTCCCAGTAGAGGGCTAGCAAGACCTCGTACAGTATGAAGTAGGTAATGATATCTTGGTAGTAGGATTTCCCTTGAAATACCTTTTCGCATGTACCAGGTAGCAGCAGCTTTGCCTGCACTATAATCTCTTTGAGTCCGGAGCTGTCCATTATCTTACCAACTGCCTTGAGTTAGTTGAGCAGGATGTGGAAGCCTCCCATCCGTAGAATTATGTTTTTGAAGTCATCCGGGTATTTAATTTTCACTCCCTGTGCTAGCTGATAAATGAAGAGATCTTGCGTGACCACCGTATCGTCACATCCAACAGCTTTACTTATCGCCGTGAACGTTCGCAGAGATTTTTCGCCTGTTGCATGGTTGTTTGGTGCTTCATGAAGCAAAAGCAAGATATTAGACTAAATATTGACAAATCAATTTCAAATCACAGATGTTCCATTTGACAAGCATTTTCACTAGAACTTGAAGTTCCAATACTAAATCTGATTGATCAATGTAACATGCCTTTTATCAGTCCTTATAAATCTAAATTAGTCAGTATCACCTAGTTTCTTGTGATATTTAATTTTGTAAATTACTTTCATTAAGTCTCTTACTTCTGCAAAAAAAAATTACACTCATTTTTCCAGCCAACTTTACAACACCAAAAGTGCTTTCGATTTCTTTAAAAATTGTTTTTTGATCTTCCAAATTTGTGTCATATTCTTCATTATAATCCATCAGCAAATCAGTATTTGCGTCAAAATCACATGTTGAATCAACCTGAAGTAACTGTTTTTTTTTGTTTTTTTTTATCTTGGCCTACCTGACTCACTTTTTTTTTTCATCTTCTGCTTATCAATTTCTTCTGCTTAGCTTATCAATCAACTTCCCGCTAGGTAGCAGGTTACTAAACAAAATTCATATTATTGGGTACACTCGCTAAAAAAGTTGCAGACTCCCCGGATATAATAACTTAAACTTTTTTTCTTAGCTCAGTGTGTTTGGAATTAAACGGGCTTTCTTTTTTAATTTACAAAAAAAATACTTTATCTTGAAAAAATTTCGAGTTTTTAGCTTTTCTGTTAGAAATTTGCTGACAAAAATCTAACTTTTTTTTAAACTGCAGTAAAAAGTGGACTATTTTTCATTTTTTTTACAAACAAAAATCATATTCGTGTTGCCCCAAATCTCTTCTTTCTATTGATGTGAGAGTACGCTGGATTTGACCAATCATCTCTAAAAAAAATTTAGAATCATCGAACCCCATTATTGGCTAAATTTGGTGTTTTTGGCCTATATCTTAGAAACGCCCCAACGGCGAACATGCGCCCTACGATATTCGTCATCAGCATGGTTGACTACCAGGGGATCCACCCTTCACATTTTTGTACCTTCCGACATGGGTACTAATCGAATTAAGCGAGGTACAGAATCTGGCACTCTGACTATAAGCTCTTAACCTTTCTCTGCTGAAAGTTGGCCTGCATCTTCTGATATTTACTCAGTAAATAGGAAGTAGACAGAATCCCCAATAATCACTTTCCGGCTATTTGGTGCGGTAACAAGCAAAGACATTAATTTATTTTGGTTCCTTGCGTTCAACGCTCGTCCACGATTGGTTAGAGAACTGCAAAGAGGCAGTTTTTTGGAAGCAATCAAAATAGGATTTTTATTATTTGTTTTAGTCTGATTTAAAAACTAAATCAAAAAGTTTAATGTAATGGCAGGTGTCGTAATTGGGTTATTGTGCTTTCATTTTTCCTTGTTACATGCTAAGGTTGAGCTAATGAGATATACACCTATATTCTCTTAGGGTAAAACCCTCCGTACTGAGTTACATATACCTTGACGAAGAAGGTAACTAAAAGTTTGATATTGTGCATTTAAGATATTATCCCTGTAAGTATTTTTCTTCTGTTCGACTATACCCATAATAATTCCTGTCTCTGGACTAGCTCCCTGTTTAACAGCCCAAGGTGCCTGCTAGGTCATATTAGATTGAGGTAGAACCAACGCAGAGGGATTCTGAGGGCAAATTTTACCCTAGGAAAACCATGCAATAAGGCTAGCCTGCAGTTTTAACGTTTATAGCCATTCATGGTAAAGCTTTACTTTCGTCACAAGGTTTCGAAAATAAGTATTACTGCATATAGCAAGATTCTCATGATCGGATATTGTTTCTTTGTCATTATTACAGAAACACATCTGTTTTTCAGCTTTCTAGAATCCTCCCCAACGAGACTAAAATGTGTTAAGTGGGCAGGGTTTTGAAGCCAAGGGTAATGTTGGGCTTGGGCAATGACATAAAAACAATATGCAGTCATCAGAATCTAGCTATGTGTAGTAATTCATGAAAAAAACTCACAAAAAAATAAAATATCCTCTCATCAAACTTTTACAGAAACTTGCCCTTGACTAACCGCAATTTCTGGGAAAAATAGGGTTGCAATGATGAAAGATCATGACAATAGCAAACAAGGCTTAACCAATCAGACCTCGCCCCGCTGCCCGCGGGGCTCATGGACTAATACGCTTCGCTCTATAGACAATGTTACCTGTAAGCAAAATCTGACGTTGCACTGCCTACCTTTCGTAATATTTAACTAATCGCTCTGATTCGCCGGTTCAAATCAAACAGTTCGTGGTAACGAACTGTAGTAAGGAGCGACCCGGATCAATAGTAGCCAAAACTCTAAAAAATGGAATTTTGATACCAATAGCTACATAAAAAAAAATTGCATTTTAATGCTGATTTCAAATATATAACTTTCATCAAGATTAGTCTGACCTATCAAAAGTTAAGAGCCTGAGAATATTTGCCCCATTTTAGAAAATAGGGGAAAACCCCCCCTAAAAGTCATAGAATCTTAACGAAAATCATACCATCAGATTCAGCGTATCAGAGAACCTCATTGTAGAAGTTTCAAGCTCCTATCTACAAAAATGTGGAATTTCGCATTTTTTGCCAGAAGACAAATCACGGATGCTTGTTTATTTGTTTTTTTGTTTGTTTGTTTTTTTTCCAGGGGTGATAGTATCGACCTAGTCGTCCTAGAATGTCGCAGTAGGGCTCATTCTAACGAAAATTAAAAGTTCTAGTGCCCTTTTTCAGTGACCAAAAAAATTGGAGGGCACCTAGGCCCCCTCCCACGCTCATTTTTTCCCAAAAGTCACTGGATCAAAATTCTGAGATAGCCATTTTATTCGCCATAGTCATAAAAAACCTAATAACTATGTCTTTGGGGACTACTTACTACCCCGCAGTCTCCCTGGGAGGGGTTGCAAGTTACAAACTTTGACCTGTGTTTACATATAGTAATGGTTACTGGGAAGTGTACAGACGTTTTCAGGGTTTTTTTTGGTTTGGGAGGGAGAGTTGAGGTGGGAGGTGGGGGGGGGAGGGTTACGTGGGAGGATCTTTCCATGGAAAAACTTCTAATGGGGGAAGAAACTTTCAATGAATGGGGCGCAGGATTTTCTTTCATTATTTAAAAAAAAAACAAGGAAAAAATAAATATGAGAAGTTTTTTCTACTGAAAGTGAGGAGCAGCATTAAAACTTACAACGAGGAGAAATTATTACACATATGATGGGTTTACCTCCTCGTAATACCTCGCTCTTTACGCGAAAGTATTTTTAGTAATTTCAACTATTTATTCTACGGCCTTTGTGATTCAAGGGTCATTCTTAAGGAATTGGGACAGAATTTAAGCTTTAGTGTAAAGAGCGAGGTATCGACGAGGGGTGAACTCCCTCATATACGCAATAAAAATATACGAATATAGAAGTTCTTTACGTAAGTTAATTCGTAAATTACGTATATTTTTTACTCATGAAAATGTTCGTAAAACAATTAAAAGTACTAGTTGCCTTTTTAAGTAATCAAAAATTAGAGGGCAGCTAGGCTTCCTCCCTCTCTCATTTTTTCTCAAAATCTTCCGATTAAAACTATGAGAAAGCCATTTAGCCAAAAAGAAAATTAATATGCATATTTCGTTTTAATTTTTTATGTGCGGAGAGCCAAGATCAAAACATGCATGAATTAAAAAACGTCCAGAAATTAAATAAAAAAAAACAAGTTTTTTAAATGAAAGTAAGGAGCGACATTAAAACTTAAAACGAACAGAAATTACTCCGTATATGAAAGGGGCTTTTTTTCCTCAACGCCCCGCTCTTTACGCTAAAGTTTTTTATTGGTTTAAAAAGTAGAGTTGCGAGAAAGAATCAAACTTTAGCGCAAGGAGCGGGGTGTCGAGGAGGAAAAGCCCCTTTCATCTAAGGAGTAATTTCTGTTCGTTTTAAGTTTTAATGTCGCTCCTTACTTTCATTTTATAAAAAACTTGTTTTTTTTAATTTCGTCACAGGCCAATGTCATAACAGCTACTATTGCAATTGTTCAGAAACAGCTGGCTAATTTAAACTCGAAAGTGAGAGTGAACCCTCTTGGATATTAGCATTAATGGAAGCGTGAGTTTTTTTTAATTATCTTTTGACTTCCTACTATACAGAAATCACCAGTGATGACTGGAATTAGTATTTAAAATATAATTTCATAGTTTAGACAAAAACATAGTTGAACTTGTGACGAAAGTAAATTTTTAACGCCATTCATTTTCAAACAAAGTTTTTCAGTTGAAACTTATCAAACAGTTCGTGGTAACAAAATGTAAGTAAGGAGTTACCCTGCTAGTAACCGAAACTCTAAAAAACGGAATTTTCATACCAATAGATACATTTGGAAATCGTGTTTTTATACTGATTTTAAATTTATAAGTTTCATCAAGTCTACCCATCAAAAGTTAGGAGCCTGAGAAAATTTAACTCATTTTAAGAAATAGGGAAGCACCCCCTAGAAAGCATAGAATCTTAATGAAAATCACACCGTTATATTCAGCGTATCAGAGAACCCTACTATAGAAGTTTCAAGCTTTTATCTGTACAAATGTGGAATTTTGTGGTTTTTGCCAGAAGAATGATCAAGGATGCGTGTTTATTTGTTGTTTTTTTCTTTTAATCTTTTCCCAGGGGTAATTGTATCGACCCAATGGTCCTAGAATTTCGTGACAGGGCTCATTCAAACGGAAATTAAAATTTCTAGTGACCTATGGAAGCAATCCAAAATTGGAGGGAAACCAGCCCCCCTCCCCCTTACATTTTTTTCAAAGCCACCGGATCAAAATTTTGAGATAGCCATTTTATTCAGCATAGTCGAAATATTTAGTAACTATGTCTTTGAGGACGACTTAATTCCCCAGAGTCCCTAGGGAAAAGGCAGTAAGTTACGAACTTTGCCCGTTATTTACACATAGCCTTGCATTGGTTTTTTGGAAGTAAACAGAATTTTAGGGGGGATTTTTCTGGTGAGGGTTTGAGGGAGATAGTTGCGCAGGAGGATCTCTCTGAGGAGGAATTTTCCATATGGGAAGAGAAATTCTATAAAGTTGGCTCTAGATTTCCAAGCAATATTTAAAAAACAATCAGAAATTAAATATAAAAAAACAACAAGTTTTTTCAACTGAAAATAAGGAGTAACATTAAAAATTAAAGCGAACAGCAATTATTATGTATATCAAAAGGTTTGTCCGCTTGTCAATGCCTTGCTCTTGACGCTGAAGTATTTTTAGTAATTTCAAAAGAGCAATTTGCTGTTATTAAACAGGCTTTCAAACAGTTCGTGGTAACGAACTGTAGTAAGGAGCGACCCGGCTCAATAGTAACCAAAACTCTAAAAATTGAATTTTGATATCAATAGCTACATCAAAAGAATTGCATTTTAATGCTGATTGTAAATATATAAGTTTCATCAAGTTTAGTCTTACCCATCAAGAGTTACGAGCCTGAGAAAATTTGCCTTATTTAAGAAAATAGGGGGAAACACCCCCTAAAAGTCGTAAATGACACCATCAGATTCAGTGTATACGAGAACCCTACTGTAGAAGTTTCAAGCTCCTATCTACGAAAATGTGGAATTTTGAATTTTTTGCCAGAAGACAAATCATGGGTGCGTGTTTATTTGTTTGTTTGTTTGTTTTTTTATTTTTTTTCCCAGAATCATCGTATCGACCAAGTGGTCCTAGAATGTCACAAGAGGGCTCATTCTAACGGAAATGAAAAGTTCTAGTGCCCTTTTAAAGTGACCGAAAAAATTGGAGGGCATCTAGGCCCCCTCCCACGCTAATTTGTTTCCCAAATTCAACGAATCAAAATTTTGAGATAGCCATTTTGTTCAACATAGTCGAAAACTATAATAACTATGTCTTTGGGGATGACTTACTCCCCCACAATCCCTGAGGGAGGGGCTGCAAGTTACAGACTTTGACCAGTGTTTACATATAGTAATGGTTATTGGGAAGTGTACAGACGTTTTCAGGGGGATTTTATTTTGTTTGGGGGTGGGGCTGAGGGGAGGGGGCTATGTTTGAGGATCTTCCCTTGGAGGAATCTGTCATGGGGGAAGTAAAATTCAATGAAAAGGGCGCAGGATTTTCTAGCATTACTGTAAGAAAATAATGAAAAATAAACATGAAAACGTTTTTTCAAACGAAAGGAAGGAGTAGCATTGAAACTTAAAACGAACAGAGATTATTACGCATATGAGGGGTTTAAAAATACTTTAGTATAAAGAGCGAGGTATTTAGGAGGAGATAAATACCTCGATCTTTATGCTAAAGTATTTTTAGTAATTTCAACTATTTATTCTACGGCCTTTCTGATTCAGGGGTCGTTCTTAAGGAATTGGGACAAAACTTACGATTTAGTGTAAAGAGCGAGGTATTAACGAGGGTACAAACCCCCTTGTATGCATAATAAAAATATAAGATTATGAAAGTTTGTTACGTAAGTTAATTCTTAAGTTACGTATATTTTTTACTAATAAAAACGTTCGTTAAAAATTAAAAGTTCTAGTTGCCTTTTTAAGTAACCGAAAAATTGGAGGGCAACTATGCCTTCTTCTCCACCCCTTATTTCTCAAAATCGTCTGGTCAAAACTAAGAGAAAGCCATTTAGCCAAAAAAAAGAATTAATATACAAATTTTATTTTAATAATTTATGTGCGGAGAGCCAAAACCAAACATGCATTAATTCAAAAATGTTCAGAAATTAAATAAAAAAAAATTTATTTTTTTAGCTGAAAGTAAGGAGCGACATTAAAACTTAAAACGAACAGAAATTACTCCGTATATGAAATGGGTTGTCCCCTCCGCAATCCCTTGCTCTTTACGCTAAAGTTTGACTCTTTGCCACAATTCTGCTTTTTAAAACAATTAAAAGCTTTAGCGTAAAGAGCGAGGGATTCCGGAGGGGACAACCCATTTCATATACGGAGTAATTTCTGTTCGTTTTAAGTTTTAATGTCGTTCCTTACTTTCAGCTAAAAAGATTAGTTTTTTTTTATTTAATGTTACTCAAGGGTCATTCTTAAAGAATTGGAAAAAAATTTGAACTTTAGCGTAAAAAGCGAGGTAATGAACAGGAGGAAAACCTCCCTCATATTAAGTGTACGAGGATTTCACCCCCTTGCCAATACATTGCTCTTTAAACAGAAGTTTGAATATTGTTAAATAATGGCAGATATAAGCAATAATTTGTCTCTTTTATTTTCAGGCTAATCAAAATATTTAATTTTACCTTAAGCAGCTTCATAACTATGATTTTTATGTGAGAATAAATCAAAAATATTGTATGTCTACGGCTTGTGATTGTTATTAAATTTAAATAAAATGAGTTTTTTTCCAACTGAAAGTAGGGAAGGGCATTAAAACTTAAAGCTAACTTAAATTATTACGTATATCTTTTAAAGATCTTTTCTATGATTAATTTCAATCATTTGAGAATTACTCAACTTGTGACTTTAATTTTCTTAAGAACAGTTTCGACCTCTTTGGCAGTTTTGTTACTATGCCTTAGAAAATTAGTTCCGCAAATATCGCTAATTTAAGTTACGTGGGAGAATCTTCCCATGCAGAAATTTCTTGTGGTGGAAGAGAATTTTCCATGGAGCTGGATTTCCCGACATAGTTTAAAAACGATCAACAATTAAACTAAAAAACTAGTTATTTCAACTGAAAGTAAGAAGCAAGATAAATAAACAGAAAATATTACGTATATGAGATGGTTTGCCTCACCTCAATAGCTTGCACTTACGCCAAAGCTTCTTTTTTTTGCTTTTAAAAGGGGCTATTGTTCTAATTAAACATCCTTTTTGATTCAGGAGTCTGTCTTAAACAACTGGAACAAAATCAAACTTAGGCTATTATAGAACTACTGTTAGATAAAAAAAAGAAGTAAAATTAATATGTAAATTTCATTTTGATTTTCCATGTTCGGTGAGCCCCTGCATTAATTCAAAATGTTCAGAAATTAAATAATTTTTTTTTTTTTTTAACTGAAAGTAAGGAGCGACATTAAAACTTCAAACGAAAAGAGATTATTCCGTATATTAAAGGGACTATCCCCTCTTCAAAGCCCCGTTCTTTACGCTAAGGTTTTCTATTGTTTTATAAAGTAGAATTGTGAGAAAGAGTCAAATTTCAGCGTATGGAGTGAGGCGTTGAGGAGGGTACAGCCCATTTCATATACAGAATAATTTCTGTTCTTTTTAATTTTAATGTCACCCTTTACTTTAGGTTAAAATAACTTGTTTTTTTTCTAATTCTAATTTTAACATCTTCACTACAACAACTGTCTTTACCAATAATACAGCCTAGGTAAGCGATGCTGTCCAAATGATTGATCTTCTTGTTACCCACCATTACCTCTTCAAGTTCACTTTTTTCTAGCCTTAGCGACTTAGTCTTTTAACATTAACTTCCAAACCTATTCTCGCACCCTGATCTTGGAAAACATCTAAATTTTTATTTATTTTACTTATAATTTCACCTAGGATGCTTAAATCTTAAATATGACCTTAGTCTAGGTCAGTTTTACTTCGCCGTTTCATCCTTGGTTGTCTCATTACCTTTGCTGTGACCTTTTGGATAAAGTCTATGAAATTGATCCATGCGGAATTCTTATCAAAAAAAAAAAAATTCTCCAACAGTGAGATTAGGTAAAAAAAAAATTTTCAGTGCTGTTATTTGCAGACGGCACTTCTCTAGTGGCGAATATGGCACATAATTAATAGAAGTTTCTGGATTTAACAGATGATTATCAAAAGATGAAGTGCCTTCAGGTAAATGTTCAGAAATCAAAATTGGTTATTTTTAACAAGAGGAATGATAAATCTGAACCTAAATTTTGGATGAAGCTGGAGGAGATACAGGTTGTAGATAAAATTAAGTATTTTGGATATATTTTTCAAAGTAACGAAAGATGGAATTCACATATAAAGGAAACGTTAAACCGGGGAAAAGCAGCAATGTTTACAGTTTTCCGGAATAATGTAATAGGAATAAAAAAAATTGTTGCTACATAAAAGGGTCTTTTTATCGAGAATAATGCCTTTTTACAATACGGAGCAGTGATTTGGGGGGATGAGAAAGTAGCTCAGCTAGACACTATTCAATTACTGTACTTTAGGAGATTGTTTGGGGTGCATTGAACAGCTCATTACCAGTGTTTAAATGTTGATCTAGCAGACTAGTCTCAATGATTAAATTTCGTTTGAGAGTTGTCCAGCTACCTAATGACAGATTGCTTAAGGCAGCTTATGAAGATTTACTCTCGTAGTTGAAAAAAAGGTCATGACCACTAAAAATAAAAGACATTTTAGAAAAAACACGGTTTTCTTTTGTTTGGAATGAGGGTAGAGGACCTATGGATATAAATACAAATTGGGAGAATGAGATTAAGATACTACTAGATAAAATCAATGATACAAAAATGGAGTGAGGAGATAAAAAAAAAAATCAGAAATGTTAAATTTTATCAGTTTGTGGTAACGAACTGTAGTAAGGAGTGACCCAGCTCAATAGTAACCAAAACTCTAAAAAACGGAATTTTGATACCAATAGTTACATCAAAAGAATTGCATTTTAATGCTGATTTTAGATATATAAGTTTTATCAAGTTTAGTCTTACCTATCAAATGTTACGAGCCAGAGAAAATCTGCCCTATTTTAGAAAATAGGCTGAAACACCCCCTAAAAGTCATAGAATCTTAATGAAAATCACACCATCAGATTCAGCGTATCAGAGAACCCTATTGTACAAGTTCCAAGGTCCTATCTACAAAAATGTGGAATTTTGTATTTTTTGCCAGAAGACAAATCACGGATGCGTGTATATTTGTTTTTTTTTGTTTTTTTTTCTTTTTCCCAGGGGTGATCATATCGACCCAGTGGTCCTAGAATTTTGTGAGAGGGCTCATTCGAACGAAAATGAAAAGTTCTAGTGCCCTTTTTAAGTGACCAAAAAAAATCGGAGGGCACCTAGGCCCCCTCCCACGCTCATTTTTTCCCAAAGTAGTCGGATCAAAATTCTGCATAGTCGAAAAACCTTATAACTATGTCTTTGGGGACGACTTACTCCCATACAGTCCCCGTGGGAGGGGCTGCAAGTTGCAAATTTTGACCAGTGTTTGCATATATTAATGGTTATTGGGAGATGTAGAGACGTTTTCAGGGGGATTTTTTGGTTGGGAGGGGGGGGGGTTCAAAAGAGGGGGCTATGTGGGGGAAATTTTCCATGGAGGAATTTGTCATGGGGGAAGAAGATTTCCATAAAAGGGGCGCAGCATTTTCTAGCATTATTTAAAAAAACAATGAGAAAATAAATATAAAAAAGTTTTTTTCCACTGGAAGTATGGAGTAGCATTAAAACTTAAAACGAATAGAAAATATTACGCATATAAGGGGTTCACCTCCTCCTAATACCTCACTCTTTACGCTAAAGGATTTTTAGTAATTTCAACTATTTATTCTACGGCCTTTTTGATTCAGGGGGCAAAATTTAAGCTTTAATGCAAAGAGTTATTGACGAGGTATTGACGAGTGGGCGAACCTTCTCATATACGTAATAAAAACATACGAACATAGAAGTTTGTTACGTAAGCTAATTCGTAAGTTACGTATATCTTTTACTAATGAAAACGTTCGTAAAAACTAAAAGTTCTAGTTGCCTTTTTAAGTACCCAAAACATTGGGGTGCAACTGGGCCTCCTTCCCCCCTTTTTTCGCAAAATCTTTCGATCAAAACTATGCGAAAGCCATTTAGCCAAATAAATAAATATGCGAATTTGCTTTAATTATTCATCTGCGGAGAGCCGAAATCAAAACATGGATTAACTAAAAAACGTTCAGAAATTAAATAAAAAAACAAGTCTTTTAACTGAAAGTAAGGAGCGACATTAAAACTTAAAACGAAGAGAAATTACCCGGTATATGAAAAGGGCTGCTCCTTCTTCAACGCCCTGCTCTTTACGCTAAAGTTTTTACTGTTTTAAAAAGTAGAGTTGAGAGAAAGAGTCAAACTTTAGTGCAAAGAGCAAGGCGTTGAAGAAGGAGCAGCCCCTTTCATATACGGGGTAATTTCTGTTCGTTTTAAGTTTTAATGTCGCTCCTTACTTTCAGTTAAAAAAACTTGTTTTTTTATTTAATCAGGATTTTAAGGTGGTCTATGGGCAGGAGCTCTACTTTAAGCTGAATTTACCAGGTAGTTATTTGACGTCGTGGAGGCAGCTCAGAGCTAACTGCCTGCCAATTAGTTAAAGATTAAAAAGATATTCTAAAGAAGGATGTTCCGATAAAGAAATATATACTTGCCGGCTTTGCAGAGTTGAAAGAATTATTTAGTGCATTGCTTAAGCTGGTGCCAAGAGCTCTCCTCGATAAGGGAATGGATATTGGGAAAAATGAGATGATGTTTCCAAGTGTCTTAAATAGTACGTTGCCTCAGTTTATTTGTAGAATAGTAAGGTATCTGGAATTTTTTTTCAATAAAAGAATACATAAAAAACAAATAGATCCCAGTTTAAAGTAAATGTAATGTTTTAATTATGTACTTTCCCAAGTTTTAAGTGTTCTTTTCAATGACCGTGTTTTCAGGTATAAAGTACTGTTATTCAGTTAATATAGTGGTTCATTTAAGTGTTTTATGATGATCGCTGATCTGTTATATGTGCCTTTCGTTTATGTTATTTTAAAGTGTTCATGGCCGTATATTTGGCTTTAAAACACACTAACCTTGTCTATCATTTCCTGAAGATTTAGTTTGTTTTGCAATAAAAAAAAAGTATATCAATCTCAGTTAATTTTTCCCTTTGATTTTAATTTAAAATCAAAGGTATTCACAGATTCCCCTTTTATTCATGTTACTGCAAAAAAAGTGCAATTCTGATGAAAAATACGGCGTAAAATTTTTGTGACTACAATAAGTACAATTTTGCGACTCTTTTACAATCTTTAATTTTAAATTTTTGTCTGTTTATAAACAAATTCTGGTAATAAAATGTTTCATATTTACATGTATATTATAACCTAATAAATAAATCATCTAAAGTATATAGTAATTTTTGTATTAAAGTATTTTTTGTAGTAATATGCTTTTTATATAGTAAAGTATATAAAATTATTGTTTTACATTTATATGGAGTCGCTAGGAAAATAGTGGCGAATGAAAAATATTTAAGAAGCCCTAATCTAGGAGAAGGACTGTAAGTTTCTCGCAAATGGGTTTTCAGCAAAAGCTCTTTCCTTAGTAGAAGAGAATACCAAAGGTTTTCCCATATATATTTGGATTCAATAATTTATTTAAGGATATTCGTAAACTTAAATAAACTTTGTAAAAAAAAAAAAAAAAAATTATCAAATTTTGTAATTTCTCCAGAAAGGTTTATTTTTCACCTGAAGATGCTTCTGGCTATGGTGGCAGCAACTGAGACTGAACTGAAACAATTAAAAATAAGTATCACTCTGCTCTTGGAATATTGTAGTTTTAGAAATGTCCAGATAATGGTTAGAGGCCTTTTCAATACCCCCAAAAATGAGCTACTAACATTAGATTTTTATTTCTACATCCGTCTTTCATGCATGATTTCCTTACAGATGAAACCAATCATACTATTCCTTGCTGTTACAGCTGTTGCCACAAGAGCTAATATATTTCTAGACTCATCCATCAATAGTCCTTCTGACCGATCGTGGAACGTTCTTGCACTTGTTCAAACTATAACAACCGAAGTAGTTGCAAAAACACTTTGTTATTCTGTTGTTCCAACGGATATTTTTCCTGTTATACAGGCTTTTACTCCAATCACTACCACAATTGAGGTAACAATTTCGACAATTGAGAATCCAGGGAATTGCAGGAAGAGGAGGTGGGCATTTGAAAATGCTATTGATGGCAGACTTTCTGGCCCGAATGATATAATTGCAACTTCTGCTGACGCCAACCCAAGGTAAAAATTTTATAGAGAGAGAGAGAGAGAGAGAGAGAGAGAGAGAGCGAGAGAGAGAGAGAGAGAGAGAGAGAGAGAGAGAGAGAGAGAGAGAGAGAGAGATAGAGAGAGAGAGAGAGAGAGGGAGAGAGAGAGAGAGAGAGAGAGTGAGAGAGAGAAAGGATTTATTAACCCCCCCAAAAAAAACGCTTACATTATATTTCAACAATCACCAGCTAAATCCGTTGGGTTGTATATAATGGTTGTTTTCATCCTTGTAATTTACTAATATATACATATATATATATATATATATATATATATATATATATATATATATATATATATGTCTAATGTAGGAAAACAGTCTTCCTTTTCTTCTTCTTTTTTTTATGTGTTTGTGCTGTTGCACTAGTGATTTCTCTTTTCATTATAAATATATACTAGCTGTTAGGGTGCAGTTAGGCTTGGGGGGCGCTTCGCGCCCCCCCAAGCCCCCCTGAGCACGCAAGTCGTTACGCGCCATATTAGTTACGCGCCATTGTAGTTGTGTCCTTGTGTCCCACCTGTCAATATAGATATATATATATATATATATATATATATGTATATATATATATATATATATATATATATATATATATATATATATATATATATATATATATATATATATATATATATATATATATATATATATATATATATATATATGTTTTCAACTACGTAAAACTTGCGAATATACAACATTCTTCGCTGTCCCATTGTCTGTGCATATAAATAGATTGTCAGGTTTACCGACTCTTGAACATACCACATATAATTGTCCATGGGAAAAACAATCCGTATTCAGATCTATACCTCATGACTCTAATGATTGCCCTTGAGCTTTGTTGATGGTGATTGCTAATCGAACATTCCCTGTGTCCCAATCGTCATTTATATATCCCCCTGTGCCCCCCGGTGTCCCCGTTGTAGTTGTGTCCCTGTGTCCCGGTCGGCATTTATATTCCCTGTGTCCCGGTCGTCATTTGTGTCCCGGTGTCCCAGTCTGTAATTTCTCTTTGAGTGTCCCGCTCGTCAATTTATATTCCCTGTGTCCCGGTCGCCATTTGTGTCCCGGTTTCCCGGTCTGTATATGCATTCGTTTTTGAAATGGTATATGATGAAATAAATTTTTAATTTTTTTCCTTTTTTTCTTTTTAGTTTTTTTTTGGTTTTACCTTTTTTTTAGATTTTTTAGTTTTTTTTCTTTTTTCTTTTGAGTTTTTTTGTAGTATTTGCCTTTTTTAGTTGATTTTTATTTTTATTTATATTTTTTAGTTTTCTTTTTCTCCTTTATTTTTCAGTTTTTTTCCTTTTTTTAGTTTTTTTTTCTTTTTAGTTTTTAGTTTTTTTAGTTTTTTACCTTTTTTAAATATTTTTAGTTTTTTTTAGTTTTTTAGCTTTTTTAGTTTTTTTTTATTAGTTTTATTTTTTTTGTAGTTTTTACCTTTTTTTAAGCCAAGGTTCGAGCCTGGAACCTCTTGAACCTAGAACCTGGAACATAATGCCTTACCAAATCAGCTACATCGGCTTGAATGCATTCGTTTTTGAATTGGTATATGATGAAATAATTCAGACGTTATGCGGACAAACACGACGTCACTCCACAGACAGACAGACAACTTATTTTTATATATATATATTCCCTGTGTCCCGGTCGTCGTTTGTGTCCCGGTGTCCCTGTCTGTATATACATTCGTTTTTGAATTGGTATATGATAAAATAAATTTTTAGTTTTTTCTTTTTTGTTTTTAGTTTTTTTTTGGGTTTTTACCTTTTTTTAGCTTTTTTCTTTTTTTTTTCTTTTTTCTTTTTAGTTTTTTTGTAGTTTTTACCTTTTTTAGTTTTTTTTATTTTTATTTATATTTTTTTAGTTTTCTTTTTCTCCTTTATTTTTCAGTTTTTTTCCTTTTTTTAGTTTTTTTCTTTTTAGTTTTTAGTTTTTTTAGTTTTTACCTTTTTTTATTATTTTTTGTTTTTTAGTTTTTTGGTTTTTTTATTAGTTTTTAGTTTGTTTTTGTAGTTTTTACCTTTTTTAAGCCAAGGTTCGAACCTGGAACCTCTTGAACCTAGAACCTGGAACATAATGCCTTACCAAATCAGCTACATCGGCTTGAATACATTCGTTTTTGAATTGGTATATGATGAAATAATTCAGACGTTATGCGGACAAACACGACGTCACTCCACAGACAGACAGACAACTTATTTTTATATATATATATTCCCTGTGTCCCGGTCGTCGTTTGTGTCCCGGTGTCCCTGTCTGTATATACATTCGTTTTTGAATTGGTATATGATAAAATAAATTTTTAGTTTTTTTCTTTTTTGTTTTTAGTTTTTTTTTGGGTTTTTACCTTTTTTTAGCTTTTTTCTTTTTTTTTTCTATTTTCTTTTTAGTTTTTTTGTAGTTTTTACCTTTTTTAGTTTTTTTTATTTTTATTTATATTTTTTTAGTTTTCTTTTTCTCCTTTGTTTTTCAGTTTTTTTCCTTTTTTTAGTTTTTTTCTTTTTAGTTTTTAGTTTTTTTAGTTTTTACCTTTTTTTTATTATTTTTTGTTTTTTAGTTTTTTTGTTTTTTTATTAGTTTTTAGTTTGTTTTTGTAGTTTTTACCTTTTTTAAGCCAAGGTTCGAACCTGGAACCTCTTGAACCTAGAAGCCGCAAGCCTGTTTCTTGCTGTTCTTGTGATTCCTCGGCACGCTTTCTTTTCTTACTTTCTCTATCAGCCGCAAGCCTGTTTTCTTGCTGTTCTTGTGATTCCTCGGCACGCTTTCTTTTCTTACTTTCTCTATCAGCCGTAAGTTTTTTGGCATAGACTCTTTGAGCAGCTTCCTCCGCTGTTGCCATTGTAGGTTCTTCAGTCATTTTACAATTAAACATTTTTCCATCCACGATCTTCTTACAATTAAAAATTTGTCTTTTAACGAGTTTCTTAAATACTTTTAATGACGTCATCGTCATAATAAACATGACGACAACTAACTTCATGACGACATGACGACATGATGAAATGACGTCACTCGACAGATAGACAGACAGACAGACAGACAGACAACTTATTTATATATATATAAGTACATATATATATATATATATATATATATATATATATATATATATATATATATATATATATATATATATATTTACCTTAGACCTTAGTTCCTCCAGAGCCATCGGTAGCACATAGGGCGTCGACAAAGCCTCTCCATTCGTCTCGCATTGGTGCTGCAGTGATGACGTCTTCCCATTCAGGTATTAGTGAGGTGCTGGCCGTCCTCAGATCTCGGTCATATGTTCGCCTCAATGTATTTTTTGGGTGGCCTCTCTTTCCTCTATCGTATGGCTTCCATTCATAGAATGTTCGAGGAAGGCGGCTCTCTTCCATACGAAGAACGTGTCCCAGGTATGTCCACCGCCTTCTTTTCAGCAAATCAATGACTGATGGTTGATCTGTTTTTCTGTGTATTTCTGCCTTTGTAATTTTTTTGTTGCCAGCTTGTATTCAACATTCTTCTGAGGCTCTTATTTTCAAAATGCAAGGATCCTTTTTTCAAGCTGGGTGTTTATTTTCCAACATTGACTTGCGTAAAGGAGAATTGAGAGTACATTGCTATTGAAGAGTCGAAGCTTTTGTCGCATTGAATATTTATTACTTCTCCAAATTGGCTTCAATGTATTGAAGGCACTTGCAGCTGCACCTGCAGTTCAATTCTACGTTTAATCTCAGTCGAGACCTCTCAATCACAATTAATCCAGCTGCCCAGGTACTTGAACTCCTGCACTTGTTCTAGATCCTTGTTTTTGCAATGGAGAACAAGTGGCGAGGTTTTGATGCCCATGCTCTTCGATTTGTCAATGTTTATTTTTAGCCCAACATTCTCTGGATTCTCAGTATAAGTGTCCAGTAGCTGCTGCAACTGTTCTTTAGACTCTTCGAGAAGAACAACATCGTCCGCGAAGTCCAGATCGAACAGTTACTTGTTGCTTACTTTTACTCCGTAGCCTGATGCGAATGTCAGGGCATAATCCATTATAATTATAAAGAACATGGGAAAAATACACATCCTTGACAAACACCAGACATGATCTTGAAAAATCTGGTTGTACCGTTTTCGGTCTTTACGCAACATTACGATTCTTCATATAACGCTATAATCATATCTACTATTTTCTCGGGAATTCCTTGGTATTTCAAAACTCTCCACAAGCAATCTCTGTCAACTGAGTCAAATGCCCTTTCAAAGTCAATGAATAGAAGGTACAGCTTCTTGTTCCATTCTTTTGATTCTTCGACAAGCATTCTCAGTACAAATATTAGATCAGAACAGGATCTCTCAGTTCTGAAACCACGCTGCTCTTCTTGTAGAGTTGTGTCTAGTGCTTTCCTAAGGTCCATATTTTGGTGAAGAGGGAGAGCCAAATGGAATTGCAGGTACTAATTGATTACTTCAGCATTTCTGCTTGAATGCCATCAATACCTGGGGCTCGTCCATTTTTTAACTTCTTTGCTGCATGCATGATCTCCTCAGCACTCGGAGGATCTGTATTGATGTCTAAATACATAAATGGATATCATGTACGTTTGCTTGGTCACAAGTTCTCGGTCTGTTCAAAAGTTTTTCGAAATGGGAAGCCCATTTCTCGTCAATTTTTTCTGGATCAGATATAATTGATCCATTTTCGTCCTTGACAAGGGTGATTCGGCTGCCTTTTCCTACCCTCTCATTTTTCAATCGGTAGACAGTCTTGGAGTCACCCTTCCTAGCAGTTTTTTCAGCTAAAGCTGCTTTCTGTTCAAGGAACTGTCTCTTGTCCTTTCTTGCAGTCTTTTTTATCTCTTTATCTTTTTCTTTGTATAATTATTTTATTGCGAGCTCTGAACTCCTTGTAGTGTCTATGAGTATGGATTGCTTGAGTGCCTTTCGTTCGTCAATCAGTTTCCATGTTACGTCAGAGATCCACCTTTCCTTTTGTTTCTTTCGAAAACATAGCTTTTCTTCGGTAATCGTCGTGTATGCACTTTTTATTTTCTCCCATTTCTCTTCGACGCTTTCTGAGTCATTTGCCTCAACAGCCAAGGCATCAAATTTGTTCCATAAAGATATACAGAAATCTCAGCAAATTTTTCGATCCTGTAGCTTGTCCGTGTCGTACAGTTTCTTCAGATCCTACTGTGTCTTCTTTTTGGCACGTAGTTTGATCTGTATGTGGGCGATCATGAGCATGTTATCCGACTGGGCGTCTGCCCAGTCGGCAGACTATATATATATATATATATATATATATATATATATATATATATATATATATATATATATATATAATAATATAATTATATATATATATATAAATAATATATATATATATATATATATATATATATATATATATATATATATATATATATATATATATATAATATAGCAGTAACAGTTTTATCTAGGTCAAGACCTGTAATCCTTTGCCAAAGATTGCGAAATCTCGGGGATTAAATTCACTTAAAAAACTTACTGGTTTGATAATGAGATATCCGAATTAGTGCAAGTGTGTTAACCATGCCACTCTTGACCTGGCTAACATTTTATGCCACCTTTTTACCTTATTTATTTTTTCATTGTTTTTTATCATTATGCTAGAAAATTCTGCGCCCCCTTCATTGAATTTCTCTGCCCCCCTTGACATATTCCTTTAAAGAAAGATCCTCCCATATAGCCCCCTTCCCTATCCCCCCAAACCAAAATAAACCCTTGAAAAACGTCTGTAAAATTCCCAATAAAAATTACTGTATGTAAGCACTGGACAAAGTTTTTAACTCGCAGCCCCTCCCCGGGAACTATGGGGGGGGGGTAAGTCATCTCAAAGACATAGTTATAATGGTTTTTGACTATGCTGAACAAAATGACTATCTCAAAATTTTGATCCGTTGACTTTGGGAAAAAAATGAGCGTGGGACTTTTAACACCAGAACTGTTAATTTCTATTAGAATGAGCCCTCTTGCAACATTCTAGGACCACTTGGTCGATACGAATACTCCTGGGAAAAAAACAACAAATAAACACGCACCCGTGATCGGTCTTCTGGTAAAAAATGCGAAGTTCCACATTTTTGTAAATAGGAGCTTGAAAATTTTACAGTAGGGTTCTCTGATACGTTGAACGCGACAGTTTGATTTTCGTTAAGATTTTATGACTTTTTGGGGGTACCCCTATTTTACAAAATAAGGCAAATTTGTTCAGGCTCGTAACTTCTGATGATGAAGACTAAATTTGATGAAACTTGTATATTTAAAATCAGCATAAAAATCCAATTCGTTTGATTTATCTTTTAGCATAAAATTCGCTTTTAGAGTTTCGTTTACTATTTATTTAGAATATTTTAAAATTAGTAATTAAATTACTATTTTATATTTATATGCTATAAATTACTATTATCTATATATATATATATATATATATATATATATATATATATATATATATATATATATATATATATATATATATATATATATATATATATATTAATTTTCTCTTTAAACGGGCAATAACAGTGCTTGCGTCCATTTATATTTTTCTCGAAAACGGCTAGCTTTTTTTTGGAATATTAGCACCTTGGGATTAAAACGGCTAAGGGTGAATATGTCATAGGTTAATAGGTCAAGAGTTTGAGAAAAATTAGTTAAGAGACCCAATTTTGGAAAAAAAATCCGTCATTGACGTCATATTTATGAGCGCTTTTCAAGAGAATAAATAACAACATTTCCAAACCCATCCCCCCACAAAAGTGAATGTATCTTTTTATTTTCATGACGGATGCAACTTAGCAAAAGGAACACGAATAAGTATAAAATAATAAGTGTAATAAGTCTATTACACTTTTATTTACAATAGTTATGGACTACGTACTCAGACAGTCTACGGGCTATGGAGTAAACGTCAACAACAAACAGCTCGCAGATCTTGACTTTACAGATGATATAGTACTTCTAGAAGGCGCCAAAGATCGATTACAGCTGCTATTTGAGGAAATCTCAGAAAAAGCCCGAGAGGTCGGATTGTCGATCAACGTCGACAAATCAAAAAGTATGTCCACATCTGGCTCCCCCCTAACTCTTCAATGCTCCGATAAATCTGTTGAACAGGTCCAAGAATTTAAATACCTAGGAAGCTGGATAGAAAATGCTGGAGATGTAACATTTGAAATCAAGAGGCAGAGGCAGTATGATCGGGACCTGAAAAAGGCAAACATTTCCCTCACTCCGCAATGGGAAGATATCACTGCAGCCGCACAGCTTGGGGATGAATGGAGAGACTTTGTCGACGCCCTATGTGCCACCGATGGCTCAGGAGGATCTAAGGTCTAAGGTCTAAGGTAATAAGTCTATTTACAAAAGGTATTTTAAGCGGTTTCATAATGCCTATAGGATAAGTGAAAAATCTAGACCAGTGCTTTTCAATATTACTTAGACACTATACCCCTTTTTACCTACAAAATATTATAGGCACCTCTTCTCAGCTACCGGTACTAAGTAAAAGATAGGATATAAATAAAACTACCAGTCCGAGCGAATCACTCTACATAGCATGCTTGCACAGCTTTCTTGAATGTCTTACATTCGGCAATAGATTCTGGTCATATACTGGCAGATTTATTTTTGTATGTTCGTAAAGCTTTTCATTCCTAGACTCATCAGATTCTTCTTTGGAAACTATCTTATATTGGTATAAGATCAAACGCTTTTTCTTGGTTTTATATATATCTTTCTGGTAGGGTTATTTCAATTAATCCGTTTTTCCGGAGCCCTTCTGAAGTATCTTATGGCTTCCCTCAGGGATCTTTTCTTGACCCATTTTATTTCTGATTTATTTTAATGACCTGATTTCAACGGTAAATAAATCCAAGCCTCTGGCATGCTGCAAGCTGTGTCTTCTTGATGCTCGATCATGTTCCAATAGTAGTATTAAGGAAAGTTTTTTAGTTGTTTTCGCTGCTGACACCACCTTTGGGAAGACAGAATATAACATCAAGTATAACCTTATGACAATATTCGAGAGAGTTATTTAATGGTTTAATGCGAAGTACTTGACCTTGAATGTCAGTAAGTCACATTTTCTTATTTTTTCTCGAATTGGTATAGCTATCCCTCAGCACATACGAATTCAGGTATCACAAGGCTCTTTGTGTAGGCCAGAGAGTCAGGTGGTACTGTTTCTTGGTATCCTGCTTGATAAGAACCTTTCATTTAGAAACCATATACCCATGATTAGGGTTAAGGTCTCACGGAGTTTATGTATCATTCTAAGACTTCGACACACATTTCCAGGATCTATTCTGAAGCTTCTTTTTTTCTGCCTTGTCCAGTCATATGTGTCTTATTGCCCCATTGTATGGATTTCTACTTTTCCGTCAACACTGTGGTCTCTTTATGTCATGTATAACAAAGCACGGCGTCTGGTTTTGACATCAACTGCTCCTCACACACACCGATAATAAGTCTACAGACTATCTACATTATTTCTTGTGCTTCTTTCGTCTTTCATCAGCTTCACGGCAGTATTTCAAAATGTCTTCAAAAACTCCTGTGTTTATTTCTGATTCAGCTCCATTTAGCCTTCGTTCTTTATATAATATCTGCATTTCACCAGCCCCTATTATTCGACCAGATTTCAATTCCCTCATTGCTTGTCAACAGGTTTAGAATTCACTATCTTATTCAGTACAGAGTTCCCAATCGTTTGGGACTTTTAAAAGGATTCTGAAGGATCATTTATTAAAGAATCTTTTAATTAAAAATCTGTAAAGACCCTTTTAATTAATCTTAAAATTGAAATTTTTGTTTTATTTTTCTGGTTTTTTTTTCTTTTTTTCTCCTTTTCCACTTCCTCTGAGGAGATAATGTCCTCTGACTGTTTGTTAATGGTGTATAGTTGTCTTCTCTGCGCTTTGACTCCCGGGCCTCAGGTATGTTCTCTTTTTCATCTTATATGTTATTTAGCTATTGTTCTTTTTTTTTGTTGTTACTTATAGTGTGTTTTTTTTTGTATCCCCATTGTATCCCTGGCCATGGAGCCTTTCGAGGGGGAATAAGAGTGTCGTATTTTCATTTTTTATTTATTGGCGAATAAAACTCTGAACTTTGAACTCATTTATTGAATTTTTCACCTTTAGGATCCTTAACGTTCTTAGAGTCAAAACTGTTCCCACTTCCAAGGAAAAAATTCTAAGTGTAAAGACAGGGGAACGTGCATAACTTAAAGTCATTTTTCCAAGGGCTATGTGGATTGTGTCATTCGCAGAAGAATAGTTAAGGTTTCTTTCAACTATGCTGGACATAATATCTACCTCAAAATTTTGATATCTTTGGGAAGTTTTTGATTCCCTTGGGAAATTTTGATCCTTAGGAAATTTTGATATACTATTAAGATTTTTAATTTGAATTTAAATTTTCATAAGAAAGGCAACAGAACTTAGGCTTGGAGAGGGGCTCGTTAGTTTCTAATCACTTTTAAATCGCAAAAACTGAATTAGAACTTTCAAACGAACCCTCTCTAAGGTCTGTGTGACAATCCCTTCCGTAAGAAATGGACAAGTGAACAGAAAAATAGTAAGCATAAATCCAACTTCTCTCTTTACTTAGGCATAGAACTCGCACTTCCCATAATAATTACAAACAATATCTATTGTAAAGCAGCATTTAAAAAGGAATATAAAGAATATTAGAGATCCGTTTTTGTTACTTTAACTAAAATTCTTAGTCAGCATATCTAATTATATTCCTTTCAAAAATAATCGTTCTCTTTCTTTATACATCCTTTGACCTTTTTTTTACTCTTGTTCTTAGTCAATGTTTTCTAATTTCTTTATTTTATTTTTTCATTCTTTTTTTAATTACTTTCTGTTCATTATTGTTTTATTCCGTCTTATTCTATTCATATTCTTTCAATTTTAGAGCAGTTACATTGTATAAAGATGAAAAGGTTGGTCAAGAGCCGCAAGGGCGAACTTTCTTCGGGAGATTTAACATTCTGAAGAACTTCTTGTCTACTGCCACTGTCATTAAAGTCAGAACTGTTTCAACAGTAAAAATAACTGTGTTTGCTACTTGCACACCTCAGTATGGTACTATCCGTCAGTGCTAGGAACACATAAATTTATGCATTTCAGGTGGATTATTTACTCAATAAATCCATTATGAAAACTTGAGTTAATACAGATTTAGTTTTTTAGTAGTTGATTTACTGCCACTGTCATTAAAGCAAAAACTATTTCAACAGTAAAAATAACTGTGTTTGCCACTTACACCCCTCGGTGTAGTCCTATCCATCAGTGCTAGCAGCACATAAATTTACGCATTTCAGGTGGATTATTTACTCAGTAAATCTATTATGAAAACCTGAGTTAATGGAGATTTAGTTCTTTAGTAGTTGATATACTGCCACTGTCATTAAAGCAAAAACCGTTTCAACAGTAAAATAACTGTGTTTGCAACTTAAGCCCCTCGGTGTAGTCCTATCCGTCAGTGCTAGCAACAAATAAATTTATGCATTTCAGGTGGATTATTTACTCAGTAAATCTATTATGAAAACCTGAGTTAATACAGATTTAGTTCTTTAGTAGTTGATTTACTGCCACTGTCATTAAAGCAAATACTGTTTCAACAGTAAAAATAACTGTGTTTGCCACTTACACCCCTCGGTGTGGTCCCATTCATCAGTGCTAGCAACACATAAATTTATGCCTTTCAGGTTTATTAGTTACTGAATAAATCTGTGATAATCTGAGTTTATGCAGATTTAATTCTTTAATAATTGACTTGCTGGCACTGCTTACTGGCACCGGCACTGCTGTTAAAGCAAAGGGTGCTTTAACACAAAAATAACTTAGTCTGCCACTTGCACCCCTCAGTATACATTCAGTGTCCATCAGTATCCATCAGTGTTACAAGCACAAAAGCGTATGTATTTCACTTTGATTATTTATTAAATAAATCTGATGTGAAGATTTGAGTTTATACAAATTTACTTCTTTAGCATTTGATTTGATATAATAAGTTGTTGCGCTTATCAAGGTCAATTTTTTGTTATGACGCTAAAATAGCTGAACATTAAAGTAGTCGAACAAACTATTTAATTTTCATGAAACTATGCAGAAATTTTTAAGCTGATTTTACCGGTTGAGAATGTAAACTGAATGAATATAACTGATGAACACATTGATCACGTGGTAACAAACTATGAGCAGATTTATTCGTGCTAATACTGGTCGTAACTCCAAAATAAACAGTTGTGTTTACGCTACGTGGATAAAAATTGTCGGTCTTACATGATTATTAGCTAAAAAAATTGTTTTTTTTTAGCTGAAAGTAAGGAGCAACATTAAAACTTAAAACGAACAGAAATTACTCCATGTATGAAAGGGGCTATTCCCTTCTCAACGTCCCACTCTATACGCTAAAGTTTGACTCTTTCTCTCAATTCTACTTTATTAAACAGTGAAAAACTTTAGCGTATAGAGCAGGGCCTTGAGAAGGGAACATCCCCTTTCACGCACGGAGTAATTTCTGTTCGTTTTAAGTTTAAATGTCGCTCCTTAATTTCAGTTATTTTTTTTTATTTAATTTCTGAACCTTTTTGAATTAATGCATGTCTGATTTTGGCTCTTCGCACATAAATTATTAAAATAAAATTTGCATATTAATTTTTTTTTTCGCTAAGTGGTTTTCTCTTAGCTTTGATCAGACGATTTTGAGAAATAAGGGGTGGGGAAGGAGGCCTAGTTGCCCTCCAATTTTTCGGTTTTCTTAAAAAGGCAACTAGAGCTTTTGTTTTAACGAAAGTTTTTGTTACTAAAAAATATACACGTAACTTAAGAATTAACTTACGGTAACGAACTTTTATATTCTTATGTTTTTTTATGTATATGAGGGGGCTTGTCCCCTCGTTAATACTTCGCTCTTTACACTAAAGCTTAAGTTTTGTCCCAATTCTTTAAGAATGACCCCTGGATCAGAAAGGCCATAGAATAAATAGTTCAAATTACTAAAGATACTTTAGAATAAAGAACAGGGTATTTAGGAGGAGAAGAACCCCTCATACGCGTAACAATCTCTTTTCGTTTTAAGCTTTAATGCTACTCCTTACTTTCCATTAAAAAAACATTTCATGTTTATTTTTTCATTGTTTTTTTTATAGTAATGCTAGAAAATCCTGTGCTCTTTTCATTGAATTTCTCGTCCCCCATGACATATCCCTCCAAGGAAAGATCCTCCCACATAGCCTCCTCCCCTCAACCCGCCTCCCCAAACCAAAAAAATCCCCCTGAAATTGTCTGTACACTTCCCAATAACTAGTAAACAATGGTCAAAGCTTATAACTTGCAGACCCTCCCCTGGGGACTGTGGGGTAGTAAGTCATCACCAAAGAAGACATAGTTATTAGGGTTTTTGACTATCTGGCAAAAAATACGAAATTCCACATTTTTGTAGATAGGAACTTGAAATTTTTGCAATAGGGTTCTCTGATACGCTGAATGCGATGGTGTGATTTTTGTTAAGATTCTTTGACTTTTCGAGGGTGTTTACCCCTATTTTCCAAAATAAGGCAAATTTTCTCAGGCTGGTAACTTTTGATGACAAAGACTAAAGTTGATGAAACTTATATATTTAAAATAAGCATGAAACTCCGATTCTTTTGATGTATCTTTTAGTATCGAACTTCCGTTTTTTAGAGTTTTGTTTATTCTGATACGCTAGTAAACAATGGTCAAAGTTTGCAACTTGCATACCCTCCCCCGGGGACTGTGGGGGAGTAAGTAATCCCCAAAGACATAGTTATTAGGGTTTTAGACTATCTGGCAAAAAATACGAAATTCCGCATTTTTGTAGATAGGAGCTTGAAATTTTTGCAATAGGGTTCTCTAATACGCTGAATGCGATGGTCTGATTTTTGTTAAGATTGTATGACTTTTAGGGGATGTTTCTCCCTATTTTCAGAAATAAGGCAAATTTTCTCAGGCTCTCAACTTTTGATGACAAAGACTAAATTTGATGAAACTTATATATTTAAAATCAGCATGAAAATCCAATTCTTTTGATTTATCTTTTAGGATCAAAATTCCGTTTTTTAGAGTTTCGTTTACTATTGAGCCGGGTCACTCCTTACTACAGTTCGTTACTACGAACTGTTTGATTTCTGATCTGTAATGCTCATTAAGTTTAAAATTACAAGCCAAAAACTACAAGCCTTATTTTTGTTAGTTTTAGAAAAAGAGGGGAAAAGCACGCCCAAAAGTAGACTCATTTAAATGAAATTACACTGTCAAATCTAGCTTATCAGGGAGCCCTTCTCAGGGTTTCAAGCTCCTGTCAAAGCCACAATAAATGATGTTTTCTGTTACTTTGTGCTGCTACAAAACGATTGTGAACCAAGAAGAATATAATTTTGTCTTATTTCAATGATTTAATGTGTTTTTTAAGATGCTCTGTGATTGGATAATGATAACTAAGATATTTATTCAAAATACTGTCAATCACAAGCCCTGAAATACCAAACTAACATCTTAGGGTGAACAAAAAAATAAAAAAACAAAACAAAGAGTCAAAGACATAGGGGTTTGAAAAAAATCATATGAAAGTGACTAAAGAGCCCATTAAGGCAAACAGCACCAAATAAATAGCCATTTGGTGCTGAAAATTAGGTTAAACTATCATGCAACAACATTGATCATAAAAAAGAAAAAATTTCACACGTCAAAAACACTAAAATCAATAAAAGTAATAAAACTAATAAAAATTTTGAAAAGGTCTATAAAAATCCCAAAGAGAGGGGAAAGACATACTGGTAAGGATAATAAGAAGTAAGAAACCATTGAAATATCTGATTAATGTTAACCATTAATGTCTGATTAATGTGGACTAAAAGCAGCAAAGGGCGTGATGAGTTTTATCTTTTTTAAAATGGATGAGATATGTCCTTTGGGACAACATTGTTTGTGTGAGGGCATAAAATTGCATATTTGGAAAAAAACACAAATCTCCTAGGCATTTCTAGCCCACTTTTCAGAGGCAGTAATCTTGTGTTTCCTAAGTAAATGCCCATAAAAGATATTTTTTTTTCATCTAACCTTTCTGGATGAAATGGGGTGACATAGTAACCTCGGAGGGGGCTCATTAGATAAGAATTTGTAAATTTCAGAGCCTGGATTTATTATTCTGTTTATTTTACTGTTAGTAATTTTACTGTTATAACTTGTTTATAAACAAGTTAACTATTCTGTTGCGAAATAACACTCTTATTATTTAATTAAATTAAAGAAACTAGTTTTTAACTGAAAGTAAGGAGCGACATTAAAAATTAAAACAAACAGAAATTACTCCGTGTATGAAAGGGGCTCTTCCCTTCTCAACGTCCTGCTCTTTACGCTAAGGTTTGACTCTTTCTCTCAATTCTACTTTATTAAATAGTAAAAAAATTTAGCGAGAGCCTAAAACTGTGTATAGTGGAGGTTTCAATAGAGTCCAAGAAGAGATTTGCCAACAAAGGGGAGAGAGATGCCCCCATAGCCAAACCAAACACCTGTTTGTAAAATTCACCTCTAAAACCAAAATAAAGAGAATATTTATTTTTCAAGGATAGCTAACTTCATAAAGACTTCAATCTCCAAACATCTTGTATCAAATCAAAGTGGTTTTGTAATTTAATCCTTAACAAATCTTCGCACTTTTTCACATTACAATTCGAATACATGGAAACCACATCGAAACTACAGAGAATTGAATTCTCCTCCAATGGGACATTTTTTAACTTATTAGTAAGATCAGTGGAATTTTCTAAATAGGATTTTTGTGTTCCCAAGAGTGGACACAATGCCACAAACAATCGCTTTCCTAATTTTGCCACAGGTGATGGGATAGTTGATACAATGGTACGGAGGGGGCTCCCATCTTATGAATTTTGGGTAGACCATAGATCTTGGATGCGGAACAACCTCTTGGATAAAATTGATCATAAATTTGTGGGATAATGTGTAAATTATTTTTCAGCGACTCCAATTCCTTTCTTATCGATTTTACATATTTATCCGTAGGCACTCAGTTTTTTCTAAGTAGTGGTATCAGAAATAAGTGTATTCATTTTACGATCATAATCACCAGTGTCCAAAATTACAATGGCGTTGCCTTTGTCTACCCTAGTAATAGTAAGGACCTTATCCTTTTTCAAATAAGAAAGCATTTTAATGTCAAAGTATTTTAATGTTCCTTGCGATTTCAGCTCTAAGCTCCTGAGGAGCCTCGACTTTATCAATAAAAGCAATAATTTCTGACTCTGCCTTAGAAACTATTTTTGAATAAGAAATTGATGTTGGAAAACGGAATCTAAAATCCTTCGACAAAACTACCTCTTGTTGACTACTAAGAGGCTTAGATTACAAATTCCTAGTGGTAGGACTCAGACAAAAACGAGGATAAATAATATCCGAATCCTGGAACTTCTCAAACAAAAGTCTATTGAGCTTGTCGACAAGAACGAACCTTTGACAAATGGAAATCATGTTGAAAAGATATAACGGCCATTTCCTTAATTTCGAGAAAAATGTTAGATGGAAGGTTATTCTTCAAAAAGTTTTCGACAAAATTTCCAAATACAGGCGAAATATCCGCGTTGTTCTAGTCTTTCATCTCTTTTTTCTCTACTGTCCGCAGTTTCGTTCGAGGTTTTTTTGTGGAGTTTTATCTCTCTTTGTTGTTTGATAATATTAAGCTTTTGTAACAAAATGTTTGGTGTTTTAGAAACGCTTGTTTGTTTAATGTTTTAAACGTTCAATGTTTAGATTGTTTAAACGTTTTTGTTATAAGACAAAAAAAGGTAAGCTGTATGATATTTGCCAAACAACTGGGCACTTATGTTTATACAATGACTCTGAAGTGGCTTAAATGATTTCTCAAATATATTTTTTGTAAAGTTCGCTTGCTAAAAGTAAGTACATATTGCATATTAGCACACATTGCCATATCTAATAGTCTGGACTTGCGAAAATGAATTTTTTACTTAATTATTTACCTACTTATTGTTTATATTTTTGCATACTCACTAACATGCTTACTTATATATAAGCCTTTCTAATGGAGTAAAAATAAACTTCAAGCAAAATATCGTTAGGTATTTTTTTTGGCAGCATTTTGTATCTTTAAAAAGATGTCAAAGTTTTATTTTGTAATTGTCAAAGCGAAATTGTCACTAAGTCAAGCAAGATTATAATTTTGATACCTATCCCTTTAAAAATATTAGTTAGGTAAAGCATCAAGTTGAAACTTCTTGGTTATGCTTAAAAGGATAATGACCAAACCAAAATGCATTTTCAACAACGGACTTTCAAATATTTGGGCTTCTACATTATGAAAATCGAGCTCTTGTTTACTACTGAGCGAATAGATAACTTCGAAGACCACACTGACTTTCCATGACGAAAGTATAATAGTTCGAAATAGGGATGAAACTTTTTATTGACAGTGAACAGATATAAAATTTTTTAACTGGATATTTCGAACACTTTATATGGGCCAATATGGGCAAAAGTAGCACTCCAGCAACTGACCGCGATGGCAACCTTGACTGTGTGTTCAAAAGAGCTTATTTACAATGTCTCAGGGATATTTTTAATGAATGGAAGTTAGACTTACAGGTACTGGTGACAAAACGAAAGTTGGAGGGTGGGGTATGAGGATGTAAAACGTTGTGTTGGGAAAGAAACAAAGTACGGGACAATTTGTGCCTCAAATCCACCATAAGATACAAAGAACATTTCTTACGTAGACTTTGGTCCTATTAGTGCAGGTAGAACCTTCTGATTCTCTACTTTCGGTCTGAGTTTATTGCTTGGTAAGGGATAAATCCTCCGATGCATCCCGTTTTCCCCCAAAAAAGATATCTCCAGACACCCATTTTGAGCTTGGTTGACTCTGGCCGAGATTACAGAGTCAGACCACATGCCCACGTTCAAAACGATATAAGTCAGCGAAAATAGGACTCGAATCCCTGTTCATACAGACACACGGCTGCAAGTCCAGTGGACTAACCACTCGGCTAGTAAGGCCCAAAACAAAAATTTGCATAAACAGAAGAAATAAAATATTCATATACTTACCAGGACAATAGAAAGAGACACGGAGTAGGATCACTAATAACACTAAGGAACCTACCAGGGAAGGAGGGTAAGTGGTAACAGGATATTTTATTACTAGCCTAAGAAGATTTAAATAATCTCATTAATGTGTTTCAATATATTTTCAATATTTAATTGCTCTTTGGGGGGCGGGATGTATCCATCGCTTAAGATAGAGGGAGAGGTAGTTTAAATTAATCTCTAGTAGTTTTCATTCCTTAGAATATTTCTGGCTTAACCCTATAATATAGGTCCTGCGAGGTCAGATCTGCCTTGTGATGACTAGTTATTTTATTAACATAAGAGAATACAATAATTTGCAATAAAAAGCGAAAATCATAGATAGAAGTGATGTCACAAGGGCTCTTATAAAATATTTCAGAGTGGGGGAGGGGCAAGTGCTACCAGAAACTTTGTTTTTACTCAAATTGTAAGGTGATTCATTCGTCTTTTCCTTTTGGACTTTTTACGCGTTTTAATTTTTTTATTGCTTCATGGAATTGGAGTTTTGCTTTCGGTTTTCCCTGCTTGTGCCCATGGAACACTTCTTAGCCTTAAAATATTATTTAAACCCGCTATGAAAACCAAGGAAATGATAATCCTGCATTCAATTTTAGTATTCCAGTAAAACCTGCTTCTCCTAATAAATAATTGAAGAAGACAACTCTCTTATGAAAGAACATTATTCCAGAGGCTAGATTCCCCCCGACAATACCTAAATGCAAAATTGAGTTGGCAAAAGGAAAGTAAGACAAAAAAATTCTGTATAGGAATTCTGTCTAACACCCCCAGTGTAAAATTTCTCCTTGAAAGTTCAGCTGTGCAAATTTCCCTTCCCACTAAAAATTATCCCCACAAAAATCTACTCTGATCACAATATCCCCCCTGAAAAAAAAAATGTTTATATACTTTCCAGTAGCAAATATTATACGTAAACACTGGGCAAATTTTTTAAGATAAAAGACCTATCTCCAGGCGCAGTGGTGGTTCATTTATCTCCATAAGCATAGCCTAGAGACCTTCAAATATGCTGAACATATTGACTGTCTCAAAATTTTGCTCAAACAATTTTGGGGATAACGAGACGTGGGAGGGGGGCTAGTTACCCTTCAATCTGTTTGGTTGCTTAAAAAAGATACTGGAACTTTTAATTTTCTTTCAACTTTAATCAATCAACTTTATCACTTCAAACTTTAATCTCTTGATGTTTAAGAACCATTGGCTCGATTACTTCACCCATGGGGAAAAGAAAAACAACAAATAACCGAATAAACACGCATCCGTGGTCATTCCTCAGGCAAAAAAAATTGAAAATGTTTGAAATTTTTTTTTTCAGACAGGAGCTCAAAACCTATAAAGTATGATTTTCTTCTATGCTGAAACTGATGGTATGATTTCATGAAAATTCTTTGACTTTTAGGGAGAAGTTTTCCCCCCAATTTTCCAAAAATAAGGCAGATTTTCTTAGACCCGTAGCCATTTATTGGTAACACTAAGCTTGACGAATTCTATATATTTGGAATTAGCACAATCAGTTGATTTTTTATATATCTATTAATTCAAACATTTCTTTTTTAAAAGTTTCGATTACTATTGAACCGTATGGCTCGTCATTTTCAGTTTGTTACCACGGATTGTTTGATTAAATCAACAAACAAAAATGCTTTTTTAACTGACAGTAAGGAGAAAAATTAAAAGTAACAGAAATTTTCCACATGTGAGGGGGCTTTTCCCTCTTCAGATCTTAGCACTTCACTCTGAACTGCTTTTAGTGCTTTTAAAAATGCTTCTTAGTTTAATTAACCTGTCCTTGTGTTTAATGAGCTGTTTTTCCAAAATTGTGGTAAAAATTCAGACTATAGCGTAAAAATGGAAGTATTGAGAAGGGGACAGTCCCCTAATATACTGATTAATTTCTATTATTTTTAATATTTGATGCTGCTCATTGCTTTCAGGAGAAAAAAATATTTTATTATTTAATTTCTGATGATTTTTTGAATAATGCAATGAAATTTGGCCCCTTCTTCTAGAATCTTCCTCTCTTCACGGAAAATTCTTCCACAAAAAGTTCCTCTGCCTTGAAATGACTTAAATTGAATAAGCAATTCAAGCTTAAAACGAACAAAATCTTTTACTATTAAAGAATAAATGAAACCCAAAACGAACAGAAATTAAATAAACATTCATAAGAAACAAACACATACCAGGCACTAATATAAATAATTAATAAATTTTAAAACGAGTAAAACTTAAATTGTACAAGTGAATCAGGCTTAAAACTAACAAATATTACTACAAACATAAACAAGGCTACTCCTCCTAACTGCAAAACTCTAAAGCCTACTGTGTCAATGGCCCTATACTTAATTAAATGAAAAAAGTTTTTTCAACTGAAATAAAAGGAACAACACTAAGATTTAAAATGAACAGAAATTATTCAGTATAATATACGAATTACGTATATCAAGGGCCTTGCCCCCTCCGAAACGCCTCACTCTTTATGCTAAATATTTTTATAACTTTTCAAAATCTTCTTGTTGCTCTAATTAAACAACCCTTGTGTTTAAGGAGTTGTCCTTAAAGAATTGGAAAATAAATCAAATTTTAGTATAAAAGGTGAGGTGTAGAGAAGGGTGCAACCTTCTTCATATACGTAATAATTTCTGTTCGTTTTAGTTTTAATGTTGTTCCTTACTTTCAGTTGAGTAAAGTTGTTTCTTCATATTTAATATCTCGTCGTTAAGAACCTATTTAACCTTTTTAACAAACAACATTGAAAAAACTATTTTATGCATTTACTTTCTTACTTTTTAAAAGCTCAAAATTGTATTCCTCTGAAAAAATAGGTATTTTAAACAGTTTAGTTTTTACAGGACGATATTCACAATTTTTATGGGGAGGGAGAATGGTTTTTCCGAGGGGGATAAGAAAAAACGTTTCAAAGTACATCAAAATTCCTTTATTTGCATTTTTGTACCTCTTTCAAACAGTTCGTGGTAACGAACTGTAGTAAGGAGCGACCCGGCTCAATAGTAACCAAAACTCTAAAAAATTGAACTTTGATATCAATAGCTACATCAAAAGAATTGCATTTTAATGCTGATTTTAAATATATAAGTTTCATCAAGTTTAGTCTGACCCATCAAAAGTTACGAGCCTGAGAAAATTTGCCTTATATAGGAAAATAGGGGTAAACACCCCCTAAAAGTCGTAGATTCTTAACGAAAATGACACCACCAGATTCAGCGTATCAGAGAACCCTACTGTAGAAGTTTCAAGCTCCTATCTACAAAAATGTGGAATTTTGTGTTTTTTGCCAGAAGACAAATCACGGGTGCGTGTTTATTTGTTTGTTTTTTTTTTGTTTTTTTCCCCAGGGGTCATCGTATCGACCAAGTGGTCCTAGAATGTCGCAAGAGGGCTAATTCTAACGGAAATAAAAAGTTCTAGTGCCCTTTTTAAGTGACCAAAAAATTGGAGGGCACCTAGGCCCCCTCCTACGCTAACTAATTTCCCAAAGTCACCAGATCAAAATTATGAGATAGTTTATTCAGCGTAGTCGAAAAACCTTATACTATGTCTTTGGGGACGACTTACTCCCCCACAGTCCCCGTGGGAGGGGCTACAAGTTACGAACTTTGACCAGTGCTTACATACAGTAATGGTTATTTGGAAGTGTACAGACGTTTTCAAGTGGGTTTTTTGGTTGGGACGGGGGGGGGTGAGAAGAGGGAGATATTTTAGGGGAACTTTCCTTGGAGGAATCTATCATGGGGGAAGAAAATTTCCATGAAGGGAGCGCAGGATTTTCTAGCATTATCGAAAAAAAAACAATGAAAAAATAAAAACGAAAAAGTTTTTTCAACTGACAGTAAGGATCAGAATTAAAACTTAAAACGAACAGAAATTATTACGCATATGATGGGCTCACCTCCTCCTAATAACTCGCTCTTTATGCTAAATTATTTTTAGTAATTTCAACTATTTATTCTACGATTTTTGCTATTAAGGGGTCATTCTTAAGAAATTGGTACAAAATTTAAGCTTTAGTGTAAAGAGCGAGGTACTGACGAGGGGGTGAACTCCCTCATATACGTAATAAAAACATGAGAATACAGAAGTTCTTTACATAAGCTAATTTATAAGTTACGTATATCTTTTACTAATAAAAACATTCGTAAAAAATTAAAAGTTCTAGTTGCCTTTCTAAGTAACAAAAAAACCGGAGGGCAACTAGGTCTCCTCCCCCATTCCTTTTTTTCTCAAAATCATTCAATCAAAACTATGAGAAAGCCATTTAGCCAAAAAAAATAAATATGCAAATTTCGTTAATTAGTCATCTGCGGAGAGCCAAAATCAAAACATGCATTGATTCAAAAATGTTCAGAAATTAAATATAAAAAAAACAAGTTTTTTTAACGGAAAGTAAGGAGCGACATTAAAACTTAAAATGGACAGAAATTACTTCGTATGTTAAAGGGGTTGCTCCCTCATCAACGCCTCGCTCTTTACGCTAAAGTTTTTTATTGTTCTAAAAAGTAGATTTAAGAGAAAGAGTCAAACTTTAACGTAAAGAGCGGGGCGTTGATGAGGAAGCTACCCCTTTCACATACGAAGTAATTTCTGTTTGTTTTAAGTTTTAATGTCGCTCCTTACTTTCCGTTAAAAAAACTTGTTTTTTTATATTTAAATCAACAACCAAAAATGTGGTATAAACAAGGAAATTCCCTGTTGTTTAATGAGCTGAGGTTTGACCCGTAAAACTTAACTTAAAATTGTTCGGAAGGTCCAGTCTTATTCAAATAATTAATAAAAATTTTTTACTAATGCTTCCCCTCCTTGTATAGAATTTCAGCCTACGTGCCAACGTTGCTGAATAGAGAGTTATTTTAATAAAGAAGTGAAATTTTCATGAGAATTTGTTTTAAAGAAATTTTAACAAAACAATTAGTTCAAAGAAATGTAAAAAGCTCCACCAGTAATGAGCAGAATTTACAGTCAAATAATTTTTTAAGCGTAAAATTACAAAGTATCATCATCAATAAATAAATGAAACCCAAACGAACCGTAAATACAATTAATTACCTTAGACCTTAGTTCCTCCAGAGCCATCGGTGGCGCATAGGGCGTCGACAAAGCCTCTCCATTCGTCTTGCATTGGTGCTGCAGCGATGACGTCTTCCCATTCAGGTATTAGTGAGGTGCCGGCCGTCCTCAGATCTCGGTCATGTGTTCGTCTCAATGTATTTTGGGGCGGCCTCTCTTTCTTTTACCGTCTGGCTTCCATTCATAGGTTGTTCGAGGAAGGCGGCTCTCTTCCATACGAAGAACGTGTCCCAGGTGTGTCCACCGCCTTCTTTTCAGCAGCTCAATGACTGGAAGTTGACCTGTTTTTCTGCGTATTTCTGATTTTGTAATTTTTTGTTGCCAACTTGTATTCAACATTCTTCTGAGGCTCATATTTTCAAATGCAAGGATCGTTTTTTCAAGCTGGGTGTTTATTTTCCAACATTCACTTGCGTAAAGGAGAATTGAGAGTACATTGCTATTGAAGAGTTGAAGCTTTAGTCGCGTTGAATATTTATTACTTCTTCAAATAGGCTTCAATCTATTGAAGGCCCCTGTAGCTTGTTCAATTCTACGTTTAATCTCAGTCGAGATCTCTCCATCACAATCAATCCAGCTACCCAGGTACTTGAACTCCTAGACTTGTTCTAGATCTTTGTTTTTGCAATGGAGAACAAGTGGCGAGGTTGTGATGGCCATGCTCTTCGATTTGTCAATGTTTATCTTTAGACCGACATTCTCTGCATTCTCGGTAATAGTGTCAAGCAGCTGCTGCAACCGTTCTTTAGACTCTTCGAGAAGGACAACGTCGTCCGCGAAGTCCAAATCAAACAGTTGCTTGTTGCTTAATTTTACCCCGTAGCCCGATGCCAATCTCAGGGCATAATCCATTATAATTACAAAGAGCATGGGGGAAAGTACACATCCTTGACGAACACCAGACATGATCTTGACAAATCTGGTTGTACCGTTTTCGGTCTTTACGCAACATTCCGATTCTTCATAAAGCGCTATAATCATATCTACTTTTTTCTCGAGAATTCCGTAGTATTTCAAAACTCTCCACAAGCAATCTCTGTCAACTGAGTCAAATGCCTTTTCAAAGTCAATGAATAGGAGGCAGAGCTTCTTGTTCCATTCTTTTGATTCTTCGACAAGCATTCTCAGTACAAATATTAGATCAGAACAGGATCTCCCAGTTCTGAAACCATGCTGCTCTTCTCGTAGAGTTGCGTCTAGTGCTTTCCGCAGACGCTGTAAAATGACGGAGGCTAATAGTTTGGATGAGACAGGGAGAAGATTGATGCCTCTCCAGTTATGGCAGTTCATCAAGTCTCCCTTTTTGAAGAGTTTCACTATAATGCCTTTGCTCCAATCTCTTGGGACCTTCACTAAGGTCCATATTTTGGTGAAAAGAGAAAGCCAAATGGAATTGCAGGTACTAATTGAGTACTTCAGCATTTCTGCTGAAATGCCATCAATACCCGGGGCTCGTCCATTTTTTAACTTCTTTGCTGCATGCATCATCTCCTCAGCACTCGGAAGATCTGTATTGATGTCTAGATACATAAAAGGGATATCAGGTACGTTAGCTTGGTCGCAAGTTCTCGGTCTGTTCAGAAGTTTTTCGAAATGGGAAGCCCATCTCTCGTCAATTTTGTCTGGATCAGATATAATTGATCCATTTTCGTCCTTGACAAGGGTGATTCGGCTGCTTTGTTTTCCTACCATCTCATTTGTTAATCGGTAGACAGTCTTGGAGTCACCCTTCCTAGCAGCTTCTTCAGCTAAAGCTGCTTTCTTTTCAATGAACTTTCTCTTGTCCTTTCTTGCACTCTTTTTTACCTATTTATCCTTTTCTTTGTATATTTGTTTTGTTGCCAGCTCTGGCAACAAAGTAGGCAACATAAGTAGGGTTGACAACCTTAATGCGTTCTCAAGACCAGGAACTAAATTTGTACTTCACTGAAAACAAAATATATTTTAAATGTTTTCACTTTTCTTACTTTAATAAATTAAAAACTATTAAGCCTTTAAGGAATAATCTCGTTTTGAATTTGACTCGGCCATTTATTGTAAACTCCATTCATTTTGGGTTTCATTTTTTTTTTTATGTTTAATTGGGGTAGTTTTATGCTTGGAAGATTATTTGGCTTTATTTCTGCTCATGCTTGGTTTAATGGAGCTTTTTACTTTTCGTTGAAAAACTTATTTTGCGGAAAAAAGTTTTTTAAATTAATTTTTCTTCGTTGCTTAGTGAAATAGTCTTTTTTTACGGAAAAAAAAAATATTTTGTATCTTTTCGGTTTTTATATCAGAATCCATAGTTTGGTTTGCTATTTGTGTGCTCTAGCATCCTTACATATAGTGCTTTCCAGAAAGTTCAAATCTATACAACTTACCCACATGGTCTAACTTAATAATATAAGCCGTTGTTGAGATTATGCTTTGTCACTCATTTGACAATATACATGCACATACTTCATTCAGATTCAGTTCAAGATCTCTCTAAAAATTCCTTGAAAGCTTCACCTAGAACCCATAGCTTCTGTAGTAGCAATAATTGCTGTAGCAGTTTTAGCATTTGTAGCAGTTTGCGGATAGCGCCTTGGTTTTCTTCAATATCTTATCAAACAGTTCGTGGTAACGAACTGTAGTAAGGAGCGACCCGGCTCAATAGTAACCAAAACTCTAAAAAATTGAACTTTGATATCAATATCTACATCAAAAGAATCGCATTTTAATGCTGATTTTAAATATATAAGTTTCATCAAGTTTAGTCTTACCCATCAAAAGTTACGAGCCTGAGAAAATTTGCCTTATTTAGGAAAATAGGGGGAAACACCCCCTAAAAGTCGTAGGATCTTAACGAAAATGACACCATCAGATTCAGCGTATCAGAGAACCCTACTGTAGAAGTTTCAAGCTCCTATCTACAAAAATGTGGAATTTTGTATTTTTTGCCAGAAGACAAATCACGGGTGCGTGTTTATTTGTTTTTTTTTTTTTTTTTTTTTTTTTTTTTCTTTTCCCCAGGGGTCATCGTATCGACCAAGTGGTCCTAGAATGTCGCAAGAGGGCTCATTCTAACGGAAATGAAAAGTTCTAGTGCCCTTTTTAAGTGACCAAAAAAATTGGAGGGCATCTAGGCCCCCTCCCACGCTCTTTTTTTCCCAAAGTCAACGGATCAAAATTTTGAGATAGCCATTTTGTTCAGCATAGTCGAAAACCATAATAACTATGTCTTTGGGGATGACTTACTCCCCCACAATCCCTGGGGGAGGGGCTGCAAGTAACAAACTTTGACCAGTGTTTACATATAGTAATGGTTATTAGGAAGTGTACAGACGTTTTCAGGGGGATTTTATTTTGTTTGGGGGTGGGGCTGAGGGGGGGGGATATGTTGGAGGATCTTTCCTTGGAGGAATCTGTCATGGGGGAAGAAAAATTCAATGACAAGGGCGCAGGATTCTCTAGCATTACTATAAGAAAACAATGAAAAATAAACCTGAAAACGTTTTTTCAAATGAAAGGAAGAAGTAGCATTGAAACTTAAAACGAACAGAGATTATTACGCATATGAGGGGCTCTAAAAATACTTTAGCATAAAGAGCGAGGTATTTAGGAGGAGATAAATACCTTGCTCTCTATGCTAAAGTATTTTTAGTAATTTCAACTATAAATAGGGTCATTCTTATAGGGGTCATTCTTAAAGAATTGGGACAAAACTTACGATTTAGTGTAAAGAGCGTGAATGAAATGAGTTGTCCCCTTCACAATCCCTCGCTCTTTACGCTAAAGTTTGACTCTTTGCCACAATTCTACTTTTTAAAACAATTAAAAGCTTTAGCGTAAAGAGCGAGGGATTGTGGAGGGGACAACTCATTTCATATACGGAGTAAACTAAGAGAAAGCCATTTAGCCAAAAAAAGAATTAATATACAAATTTCATTTTAATAATTTATGTGCGGAGAGCCAAAACCAAACATGCATTAATTCAAAAACGTTCAGAAATTAAATAAAAAAAAACTAATTTTTTTAGCTGAAAGTAAGGAGCGACATTAAAACTTAAAACGAACAGAAATTACTCCGTATATGAAATGAGTTGTCCCGTCCACAATCCTTCGCTCTTTACGCTAAAGTTTGACTCTTTGCCACAATTTTACTTTTTAAAACAATTAAAAGCTTTAACGTAAACGAGGGATTGTGGAGGGGACAACTCATTTCATATACGGAGTAATTTCTGTTCGTTTTAAGTTTTAATGTCGCTCCTTACTTTCAGCTAAAAAAATTAGTTTTTTTTTATTTAATCTGACATAAGCTGATTGTTTTAACTTATTGCTATTTAGTAGTACTTATTACCATTTCTAAAGCATTGCTGATACGTCCTCTTGACAACCTTTGTGGGAATGGTATGTCTCGATTTAGTTCAATAAAATTTCAAACTTTCCCAAATTTGTAACCTTAAGACCCTTAACTTTAGTAGCAATACCAGAATAGCTGCAGAAGTTGTAGCAATAGAATAAATAGCCTTGGCTTTAGCAGCAGCATTAGTAGCAGTAGTAATAATAATAGTAGCAGTAGTAGTAGCCGTAGTAGTATTAGTAATATGACTAGAACCTATAGCATTAGTTCGCGAATATTTTCTTTCGGTTAGTTCAACATCCCCCACAACAGGCCCTGTATGATTCAGCTTCACACGCCAAACTGTTCCTTTGATATTGCTGATACATATTTTTAAAACCTGTATACAGACGGTATGTTGTGATTCAGTTCATCTTCCCTGCTCAAATTTCCTGAAAACTTCACCTTCATATCCTTAGGCATGTCAAACGGTTCGCGATAACGAACTGTAAGTAAGGAGTGACGTGGCTCAATAATAACCAAACCTTTAAAAAGCGAAATTTTGCCATCAATAGATATATCCAAGGAATTAGCTTATTATGCTAATTCCAAATAAATAATATTCAATAAGTTTTGGTTACCCATCTAAGGCTATAAGTCTGAGAAAATTTACAGGATTTTCAAAAAAGGTAGGTAACAATTCTTAAAAGTCAAAACCTTCTAATGAAAATTACATCATCAGATTCAGCGTATTAGAGAATCCAGTTATAGAAGATTCAAGCTCCTATTTGTAAAACGTGGAATTTGTGTTTTTGCCACAAAAAAAAACAGCAGATTTTTATTATCATTTTTTTTCGTGGCTTATCATGTCGAAGCAACGTTGCTAAAACATCGGAAAAGGACACATTAGAAAGGGAATTAAAAGCCTCCTCCCATGCCCCTATCTCCGAAAATAGTCTGATCAAAATTTTTTGGGAAGCACTTTATTCAGCATAATTGACAGTTTATATAACAGTGCCTTTGAAGATAACATGAGCCTCAACAGCCCCTTGGAAATGGTCTTTAAAATATAAAATTTTACCATTATTTACATACGAAGTGCATACATTTTCAAATTGATGGGATGTTGGGGGGCTCGGTTAGGGGGATTTTCTACCGGAAGAATTTTCCAAGGGGAGGGAGCTTTCTGGGGATGAAATTTTCTTATTGAAAATCTTACATTGGAGGATTTCGTCAGAATTCCTATAGTAGGAGTAGTAGTAGTAATGGTAGTAGTAATACTAGCAGCAGAAGTAATAATAATGATAATAATAATAATAATAATAATAATAATAATAATAATAATAATAATAATAGTAATAATATATTTAACAAAAAAATCAGAAAAAAATCAATCCGTTGCACACCAAAAGTATCGCTTGTGAAGGCGTGCGACTAGCAAAAAGGAAGAGGGAGAGAAAAAACGACATTATATTTTATAAAATGTTGGAGGGTGAAACTCATTTTATTTGTCTTAAATTTCACTCTGGCAACTCAATTTTATGAATGGAGGTGTTAAGGGTGACTGGCTGAGATAAATATTCACCGGAAATGATTAGGCTTTCAAGGGGCTTTTTAGGGGGCGTGGGGGATTTTTATGTGAAAGTGGACTCATATTCCGGTATTATTTAACTTGAATGACAAATTATATAAAAAAAAATTCAACTGAAAGTATGGAGCAACATTAAAACTTAAAAGGAACAGGAATCATTACGTATTTGATGGGAGTCGTCCCCTCTTAAACACCCTGCTCTTGACGCTAAAGTTTGAATCATGTCCCAGTTCTCTAAGAACAAATCCTGTTTGTAGTACAAAGGTCGTTAAGTTGTAACAATGTGAAGCTTTTTTAAAATCACTAGAAAAGTAAGGCTGGTTGCCCTCCAATCACATTTGACTTTAAAAAGGGCACTAGAACTTCCAATTTCCAATCAGATGGACCAATCAAAGGTTCATACGATCACCCCTTTCATAGAATGCTTATATTCCTCCAAAGCATAACTTACAACCCTTGTCCCTCGGCTCTGGGGGGTTTTGTGAATCCTGGAGGTATTGATATTTATTCTTTAGACTATTTGGAACAGAAATGGCTATCTCATAATTTCGATCATATATATTTGGGGCAAAGAGGTTGTCAGGGGGGTGTTTGCCCTCCATCACAATTACTCTTAAAAAGGAACTAGAAGTTTTCAGTCAAATGAGCCTCTTCAAAATTGTATACGACCAATCCTTTCATAACAATCTTATATTTCCCCTGGGCATAACTTACAATCCTTGCATATCTTGCAACTTCCAAGGCCTTGTTATAATATCTTTGGACCATTCTGAACAAAATGACTATCGTAAAGTTTCTAGCGGATGTATTTGAGAAAAGAGAACAGGGGGGCTAAGTACCCTTCTATAACTTTTAACTCTTACGAATGGCAACAGAACTTCTGATTTCCAATTGAATCAGCCCTCTGCGAAGTTCATACAGCCACTCCTTCCATAAGAGCCTTATATTCTAATATTGGAATAATAGCGTAATCAATAGTCCTTGCCTTGAGGGCCGTTGGGGGGAAGGGGCTGTCATCCCTAAGGACGTGATTGGTGGACCTTTCAAATATGCCTAACAAAATGACTATCACGAATTGCTATTCGAGCACTGATCATAGGTAGCGCTATTGTGCTGCCTATGATCAATTTTAACATGCAGCAGTGGGACACTAAGCTTTGCTTGCTGATGGAAATATTGACATAAAACCGATATTCAGTGTGCCCTTGGAGTATGGAGGTAAAGAAAAAGTGTGTGTAATTTTTCTAGATTTTTTCTGTTACAAAATACGAAAGGGAATAAAATTTTAAGACTCTAGGAGTTAATCTTCTCCTTCTGATTGACATCCCTGGCAAGTTTTAATTAATGTAAGGTTTCTGCCACAATACCGCCAAGAATTAGTCAGATTTTCTGGAAAAATGTTTGTGTAATTTTTTTTTTAACAAAATACAAAAGGGAATATAATTTCCAAACGTTAGGTGTCAGTTTTTCCTTTCTGATTGGTGTCCCTGGCGATTTTGAATTAATTTAATAGTTTTTGTATAGTTTTTAATTTTTTTTTAACATAATACAAAAAAAAATGTGATTTTCGAACTCTAGGTGTCAATTTTTCTTTTCTGATTAGCATCCCTGGAAAGTTTTAATAAATTGAAGGTTTCTATTACAATATTGCCATTTTTAATATGTAGAACTGGGAGACCGACTTTTGCTAGCTGAATGGAATTTGACATAAAATTGATATTCAGTGCTATCCCCGCTCCTCCAGGAACACATACCCCACACCGTGATTTACATAAGAAAAACTTTTCTGTAATTTTTCTAGATTTTGTTGTTCTTTTTTTAAACAAAAATAAAAAAGGAAATATAATTTTCGTACTCGAATTATCAATAACCTGTAATACTTGGAGACCAAACTTTGCTTGCTGAAGGGAATTTTGACATAAAATTAATATTCATTGTCCCCCCTCTTTCAGAAATATATGGCCCTTACCCTGATTTACATAAGATAAACCTTTTTGTTATTTTCTTAGATTTTTTTTTTTTTTTACAAAATACAAAAGAGAATGTAATTTTCAAACTCTAGGTGTCACTTTTATCTTTCTGATTATCAACCCTGGCAATTTTTAATGAATGGAAAGTTTCTACCACAATACTGCCAAGACTTGGTCAGATTTTCTGGATATTCTTTATCAAATAATGTCCAACAGCTAAGTTTTAATACGTAGCACTGGGAGATCAAGCTTTGCTTGCTGGATGCAATTTTGACATAAAATTGATACTCAGTTGTATACCCCCTCCTCCAGATACATATACCCACACCCTGATTTACATAAGAAAATATTTTGTCTAATGTTACTAGTTTTTTTTGTACTTTTTTAGACAAAAATACAAAAGGGAATGTAATTTTCAAGCTCTAGGTATCAATTTTCCCTTTCTGATTGGCATCCCTGGCAAGTTTTTATCAATGTTAGGTTTCTGCCGATATACAACAAAGAATAGTTCAGATTTTTTGGATATTCTTTATCAAACAGTACCCAAAGGGTATGTTAATCATTCTGAATTTATTCACAGAACGCTTTTCACATTACAAAAATCATATACAAGATATATATAGATGCCATTTTAAAATTCTTTCAGAACTCTATTAAACATTGGCATTGGTTAGGCACCTCTTTGTAGAAGTTTGCTATCAGAAGCAGTTGTATTGTAATAACAGAGGCTATATCGTTGCCTATAGTAAAGCCCATAAGGTTTCAATGTCTTATCATTTGTTTCCCAGGGGCACTTTTTATAGAAGGGGTATTTGTATAAATTTCGAAGCATTGGAAATCAGAAGCTCTACTTCCGTTTTTAAGAATCAAAATCGATCAGAGGTCAACTAGCCCCCTATGCCCTCTTTTCCCTAAATGCGTCCAATCAAAATTTTAAGCTGACCATTTTATTCAAAATAATCCAGAGTTTAAATATCTATTCTTCACAGCCGTCAGAGCTAAAGGGGTAAGCTATACAAACTGTCTAATGTAAGATTTTTATGGCAGAACTGATCGTAGAGACCTCAGAAAAGATAGAACTTTCCATTAAAATTGGAAATTCTAGTTCCCTTTTTAAGGATCAAGAGTGATCAGAGGGTAGATCCCTCCACGCCCTATTTTCCCCAAATGATTCCAATCAAAATTTTCAAAATATTCCAAATGTCAAATAAACTATGGTTCAGGGTTGGATAGCCCTTCAGCCTTGAGGGCATGGGCTCTAAGTTATGTTACTTGCACATCGTTAACATACAAATCGTTAAACTTCAATTGAAATTAGAAGTTTTTAATGCCCTTTCTAAGAGTCAAAAGCAGTCAGAGGGTAACTAGACCCCCTCCCTCTTTTTTCATACCCTTTTTTTCAAATCGTATCAGATCTGAATTTTTGAATAAAACATCTTGTTCCAAATAAGACCAAAATTCAAATAACTATAGCTTTGGGGGTTAAAATTCCCTCAACATCACACGGACCAAGGGCTTTAACTTAAGCAAGTTGCACATTGTTAATATGTAAAGTTTCTTTGAAGGACTAGTCGTATTATCTTTGGACGGTATTTATTTGATTATAAATTGAAACTTCTAGGTCACTTTTAAGATTCAAAGGTCAACCAGAAAGCCCATTCCCTTCTCCCAAATGTATCTGGTCTACAATTTAAGATTGCCGTTTTTCAAAAAATAGTCCTAAATCCAAACAACTGTGCTTTCAGGATTGATGCCCCCTCCAATTCAGCCCGCAGGGATAGAGCTGTGAGCTATGCAAGCTGCTTATTGTCACTTTGATACCTCGCTTACTATGATGCTTTAATTCACTGATTTAAGGGGTGACAACCAAGCGTCAATGACATAGAAGGCTCTAGACTTTTACAGATATTAAAGGGGGCAAAAGCCAATTTGTTGTTTTTTTTTCTATTTTAAACTTTATTTACTCCTTTAATGTAAGTTTAACTGATTTCAAGATTAATTTATCAGTTTACATTACCACCTCTGTTTACTATTACTGTTAACTTAATTTCTGTTCGCTTCGGGTTTCATTTATTCTTTAATAGTAGTTTCTGATCGTTTTGAGTTTGAATTACTTTAAATTTTATTTTCGCTTATCTTAAATTTGTTATCATTCTTTTTCAGAAGGTTTTTTTTTCTACTTTGGTGTTTTCTAATGAGGTGTAATGTCTGTTTGAATTGGCTTTCATTTATTAATTGATTCACGTTTTTGTCTTGAATTATTAGTTGACTTTATTTTTGCTTGAATTCAGTTTAATTTTACTTTTTCTTTTTTGCTTGAAAGATCACGTCCATGGAAAGTTTTTTTTTTTTTAGCAAATTAGGGGCAGAGCTCTATCGTTGCCTCCAGTAAAAAGCCACTTGGTTTTAGTGTGTTTTTTATTTATTTTTCCCAGAACCACTACAGAGAGAAGTGTCAGCCACCGCAGTAAGAGCTATGGAGGGGGGTTCATTTGATTAATACTGAAAATTCTATTGTCTTCTAAAAAAAGCATGTAAAGGGAAGCAGGTTCCCCTCCCAAGGCCTTTTAATTACCCTACCCTAAATATATCTAATGATTATTTTGAGACAGGTGTTTTGTTCGAATTAGTAAGAGGATCACAAATCTATACCCCCAGGATGAATACTGTCATGAACATTAGCAGGGGGCCATTTCCCCCTCCTGGAAATCTGGTATTATAAAGTAATTATAAGGAAACCAGAGGAAAAACAGCTGAATAGGGAAAAACCATGAACAAAAATGTGTACCGATCCATTGTTGTCTGCCTGCCAATAGAGTTTTACCCTTAATAAGGAAAATATAAGTTCTAATTTGTGACTAAGTGACCCCTTTCCTGTTTTCCACAAATATTTTTCTATATGACTTGGTTGGACAAAAAAAATTATAATTTTTTACAGTAATGAAGGGTAAGTAGATAACAATCCTTGTTTTTTATAGTGATCTTAAATTTGTATTTGTTTATTAGTAATTGGTGTAGTTATTAGTACACAAGAACGTTTTTATAATTATAAGAAAACACAACTTAATGAGAGGTAATGTTTCAAAACAGAAATGTTTCTCCTGAATGGGATGCTGGAAATTTTTGTATTTTCCCTCTGAGCGGATACGGTTTTTGTTTTTTATTATCATTTTTTTTTTTTTACAAGAGTGAGTGTGTTTATAAAGTTGTCACTTTGAAAAGTTATAATTTGTTATAGTTATGGAGTATAAAGGTGTCGAACATATTAGTTTTTGATATTCAAAATTAGATTAAAAAAATCGAAATAAAAATTTTTATTTGATTTTTTTAATTTTAATTTTAACTTTTTACTTTTAACGAATTACTTTGACAATGCGTTACTTTTTATAAGTAATTGAGTCTAAAGGCATTAAATATTTTGGTGGTTGATAACCAAGTTCAAAACTGTCGACATTGTTGAAAAATATCCGTCCAATGCTTCGGCATTGCTCAACAGAACTGAATACTGAGAGTTTACATCTTAGATTTTGTAAGTGGGCTATTGTTTTGTGTACTTTTGTAACTAATTACTTTTTCCATTTTTATATAATTTCACCTCAATTGACATACTTTTTCCATTGCTATTAGAAAAACGTTTGTCTCTATCCTTCATTAAATAAAAAAAAAACAAGTTTTTTCAATTGACTGTGAGTTTTTTCAACAAGACTACTACGAATTTTTAAGCGGTTGCCCCCTCCTCAACACCGTGCTCTTCACGCTACGGTTTTTCAGCACTTTCAAAAAGTTACTTATTGTTCTAATTAAACAACCCTTATGCTTCAGGAGTTATTTGTAAAGAATTAGGACAAAATTTAAACTTAAGCGTGAAGAGTGAGGTATAGAGGAAGGGGATAACCCACCTCACATACGTAATAATTTTGCTCGTTCTAAGTTTTAATGTTGCTCCTTACTTGCGGTTGAGAAAAAACTTGCTTTTTTAGATTTAATTTCTGACCGTTTTATAAATAACGCCAGGATACCTGGTTGCACCTCCAAGGAAAAATCCCCTCCCCAAAGAAAAATCCTCGGGGCAATTCAATCCACATGAAAATATACCCCGTTAACAGTTATTACCCTTAACATATCGACACCTAAAATTGAATCAGTAAAGAGAGGGAAAGACAAATAAAGAAATTTCGTATAGGAAATCTGGTAAATCCACCCAGTGTAAGAATTCCCTTGAAAAGTTCCCTACCCCCTTGGAAATTTCCCTGTCCAGGGACAATTCTTCCCGTGCAAAATCCTTCCATCAGAAAATTTGTCCTCCCCACCCTACCCAAAAAATGTATGCATGCTTCTCAATAAAAATTAAAACAATTGGGTACGTTTTATAACTTAAAAACCATTCCCCAGGAGCTGTAGGGGTCATTTTGTCTATAAGAACATAGTTATTGGGTTTTTCAACTATGCTGAAGAAAAAACTTATCTAAAAATTTTGATTGGACGATTTTGGGAAAAAAGTGGTCTGGGAGGGGGCCTAGTTGCTCTCCCATTTTTGATCACTTGAGAAGGGCATTAATAATTTTCATTTCTACTAGAATGAGCCCTCTGTTGACGTTTTAGGCCCAATGATTCGATACGATCACCCCTGAAAAAAAAAAAAAAAAAAAACAGCAAAAACAAACAAACAAATAAACATTCATCCGCGATCTTTGAACTGAAAAAATCACAACATTTCAAATTTTTGCATATATGAGCTTAAAAGCTCTACAGCAGGGTTCTTTGATACGTTGAATCTGATGGTGTAATTTTCTTTAGAATTCTATCACTTCAAGGGGGTCTTTCCCTCTTTTTTCTATTATCAGACAACTTTTCTCAGGCTCATAACTTTTGATACGTATGACTAAAAACTTGTATATTTAGAGGTTTCGGTTCTTATTGAGCCGGGTCACCCCTTACAGTTCGGTACCAAGAACTGTTTGATTACCCATCAATATTCAAACAGAGATCATTGAAATATTGATCGTTTTTTTCTGCGTTACTAAAAGTATTGTATTCATAAGAATTTGCAGTTTCATGATATGTAATTAAACTCATAGAAAAAGTTTTTCTAACGAAGTAAGGAGTAAGTTTAGAACTTAAAACAAATATAAATTACTCTGTATATAAAGGGGACTGCCCCCTTCTCAACACCTTGCTCATTAAAGAAAAGCTTTCTAATACTTTTTAAAATCTTATCTTTCCAATTACAAATTTGCTTAAAAAATTTGAAAAAAGCCAAGCTTCACTGCAAAGGATTGGGAACTAAGGAGGAGACAGCCGCCTTCATATAAAGAATAATCTGGTCAAATAGGTTTTTAATCTGTTCCTTGCTTTCATTTTGTGAGCTCATTTTTTAAAATTAATTTCTGACTGTTTTCCAAATCATACCTAGGCCTAACCAAGGTATAATTTGAGGTGCAGGTCTCTTAAATTTCTGGTTGATTGTTTTCAAAATATATAAATCAATAATTGTACTTTAATTAGAACCGTTCTACGTTTAAATTCACAATATCAATTTTGGATAAAATTTCATTATGCTTATAAAATTGGAGATCAGTAGTAATTATGGTAAAAAGTCCTTGTTAGTATTACTACTAAAACTATAGCAAATACCCTATAGCAAAAATTTCAAACTCCTATCTACAAAAATGTGGAATTTCGTAATTTTTTGCCAGAAGACAGATCACGGATGCGTTTTTTTTTCTAATTTTCTTTCCCAGGGGTCATCGTATCGACCAAGTGGTCCTAGAATGTCGCATGAGGGCTCATTCTAATGGAAATGAAAAGTTCTAGTGCCCTTTTTAAGTGACCCAAAAATTGGAGGGCACCTAGGCCCCCTCCCACGCTCATTTTTTTCCAAAGTCAACGGATCAAAATTTTGAGATATCCATTTTGTTCCGCATAGACGAAAACCATAATAACTATGTCTTTGGGGATGACTTACTCCCCCACAGTCCCTAGGGGAGGTGTTGGAAGCTGCAAACTTTGACCAGTGTTTACATACATTAATGGTTATTGGGAAGTGTACAGACGTTTTCAGAAGGATTCTTTTGGTTTGGGGGATTGAGTTGAGGGGAGGGGGCTATGTGGGAGCATCTTTCCTTGAAAGAATATGTCATGGGGGAAGAGAAAGTCAATAAAAGGGCGCACGATTTTCTAGCATTACTATAAAAAAATCAATGAAATACATAACATGAACAAGTTTTTTCAATTGAAAATAAGAAGTAGCATTAAAACTTAAAACGAACAGAGATTATTAAGCATATGAGGGGTTCTAAAAATACTTTAGCATAAAGAACGAGGTAATTAGGAGTAGATAAATGCATCGCTCTTTATGCTAAAGTATTCTTAGTAATTTCAACTACTTATTCTACGGCCTTTCCGATTCAGGGGTCATTCTCAAAGAGTTGGGACAAAACTTAAGATTTAGTATAAAGAGCGAGGTATTAACGAGGGGACAAACCCCCTCATATACATAATAAGAATATAAGAATATAAAAGTTTTTTACGTAAGTTAATTCTTAAGTTACGTATATTTTTTACAAATAAAAACGTTCGTTAAAAATTAAAAGTTCTAGTTGCCTTATTAAGTAACCGAAAAATTGAAGGGCAACTACGCCTCCTTCCCCACCTCTTATTTCTCAAAATCGCCTGATCAAAATTAAGAGAAAGTCATTTAGCCAAAAAAAGAATTAGTATGCAAATTTTATTTTAATAATTTATGTGCGGAGAGCCAAAATCAAACATGCATTAATTCAAAAACGTTCAGAAATTAAATAAAAAAAGTTTTTTTTTTAACTGAAAGTAAGGAGCGACATTAAAATTTAAAACGAACAGAAATTACTCCGTATATGTAATGGGTTTTCCCCTCCGCAATCCCTCGCTCTTTACGCTAAAGTTTACTCTTTGCCGCAATTCTAATTTTTAAAACAATTAAAAATTTTAGCGTAAAGAGCGAGGGATTGCGGAGGGGAGAAAAAAATACCCTTTGCGACTAAGGCTCCGTCTGTTGAATAGCAACGTCACTTCCATTCCCCTTTATGCAAGTGAATACTGGAAGCTGAATGTACAGCTGGAAAAACGTATCACAGCATTTGAAAATTTCTGCCTCAGAAGAATCCTTAACATTCGCGGCAGGTAAGAAAAAAAAAGGTAAAGGATACGGCATTATACTTTACAGTCCGTTCCGGCGGTACTGATCTCCGTTTCTTGGCCCTTCAGCCAGGAAGTGCAATGGGGGGTTTGGGGACATCCATCCTGTGCTTTCGCACACCCTTCCTGTTTCTTGGCAGGACCGGGTCACGAACGTAATGGTCCACAGACGAACTGGTCAACCACCAGTCACCGATTTCTTCAAGCAGAGAAGATGTACCTATCTTGGTTATGTCATCTGAATGTCAGGAGACTGTCTTCAGAATACAGTCTACGAGTGACAACCTGTGGGTGGGTGAAGAAGAGGGCGACCGAAACATACCATCCGTTGACAGTACGACTGACATCAGCGGAATGCTGACGGTGGGAGGACGTCACGGCTGCTGCTCCGCTCCAGGACGTCTTGTGAGATAGTGTTTATGTCCTATTTGCCAAACATGGCCCTGGAGGAACTAGGATAAAATCTGAGGTCTTAGGTTTCCAGTTATTATAGCATTGAACAGAAAAATAAATTACAGCGAAATAAAATTTTGAAATGATGATTTTTTAACAATTAAAAGCTTTATATATCAAACACTCACTTTGATTTTAGCTATAATTTTTAATTCTGTTCAAAACCCATATAGTTTTCAATAAAGCACATAGGCTTTTTACAGAGAAAGAAGGAGGGCAAACCCAAACTCTTCTTTGTAGAGATTTTTTTATTTCAAGCTGGATTTACACATTTAATTTAAGTTTTACTCGTTTTAAGATTTATTTACTCATTTAAATTAGCAGCCGTTGTTTTTTTTTTTTTTTTTCCATGATTGTTTATTTAATTTCTGTTCGTTTTCGGTTTCATTTATGCCTCAATGGCAAAATATTTATGTTCGTTGTAAGCTTGATTTGCATATTTAATTTAAGCTTCACTTGTTTTGAGATTTATTTATTCTTTTATGTTAGTAGATGTTGTATGTTTTTCGCCATGATTGTTTATTTAATTTCTGTTTTTTTTTTTCATTTATTCTTTAATAGTAATTTCTTGTTGTCTTGTGTTTGAGTTACTTTAGGTGTCTATTTCTTCGGATCTGAATACAGTCTACGAGTGACAACCTGTGGGTGGGTGAAGAAGAGGGCGACCGAAACATACCATCCGTTGACAGTACGACTGACATCAGCGGAATGCTGACGGTGGGAGGACGTCACGGCTGCTGCTCCGCTCCAGGACGTCTTGTGAGATAGTGTTTATGTCCTATTTGCCAAACATGGCCCTGGAGGAACTAGGATAAAATCTGAGGTCTTAGGTTTCCAGTTATTATAGCATTGAACAGAAAAATAAATTACAGCGAAATAAAATTTTGAAATGATGATTTTTTAACAATTAAAAGCTTTATATATCAAACACTCACTTTGATTTTAGCTATAATTTTTAATTCTGTTCAAAACCCATATAGTTTTCAATAAAGCACATAGGCTTTTTACAGTGAAAGAAGGAGGGCAAACCCAAACTCTTCTTTGTAGAGATTTTTTTATTTCAAGCTGGATTTACACATTTAATTTAAGTTTTACTCGTTTTAAGATTTATTTACTCATTTAAATTAGCAGCCGTTGTTTTTTTTTTTTTTTTTCCATGATTGTTTATTTAATTTCTGTTCGTTTTCGGTTTCATTTATGCCTCAATGGCAAAATATTTATGTTCGTTGTAAGCTTGATTTGCATATTTAATTTAAGCTTCACTTGTTTTGAGATTTATTTATTCTTTTATGTTAGTAGATGTTGTATGTTTTTCGCCATGATTGTTTATTTAATTTCTGTTTTTTTTTTCATTTATTCTTTAATAGTAATTTCTTGTTGTCTTGTGTTTGAGTTACTTTAGGTGTCTATTTCTTCGGATCTGAAGTATAATTAAATAGAAAAAGCAAGTTTTTTTAACTGAAAGTGAGGAGCGATATTAAAATTTAAAACGAACAGAATTTACTCCTTATATGAAAGGGGCTGCTCCCTCATTAACGCCCCGATCTTTACGCTAAGGTTTGACTATTTCTCTCAGCTCTACTTTTTAAAACAGTAAAAAACTTTAGCGTAAAGAGCGGAGCTTTGAGGAGGGAGCTGCCCCTTTCAAATAAGGAGTAATTTCTGTTCATTTAAGTTTTAATATCGCTCCTTACTTTCAGTTAAAAAAAAAACTTTTTTTTAATTTTATTTCTGAACGTTTTTGAATTAATGCATGTTTCGATTATGGCTCTCCGCACATGAATAATTAAAAAGAAATTTGCATATTAATTTCTTTTTATGGCTAAATGGCTTTCTCATAGTTTTGTTTGGACGATTTTGAGAAAAAATGAGTGGGGGAGTAGGCCTAGTTACCCTCCAATTTTTTAATTATTTAAAAAGGCAATTAGAACTTTTAATTTTTACGAACGTTTTATCAGTAAAAACATACGTAACTTGCGAATTGACTTATGCAACAAACTTCTATATTCTTACATTTTTGTTGCGCATATGGGGGTTTCACCCCCTCTTTAATACCTCCCTCTTTACACTAAAGCTTAAATTTTGTCCTAATTCCTTAAGAATGACCCCCGAATCACAAAGGCCGTAGAATAAATAGCTGAAATTAATAAAATTATTTTAGCGTAAAGAGCGAGGTATTAGGAGGAGGTGAACTCTTCATATGCGTAACAATCTCTGTTCGTTTTAAGTTTTAATGCTGCTCCTTACTTTCAGTTGAAAAATCTTTTCCATATTTATTTTTTCATTGTTCTTAAAAAATGCTAAGAAATCCTGCGCCCCCTTCATGGAAATTTTCTTTCCCCATGACAAATTCCTTCATGGAAAGTTTCCCCCAAATAACTCCCTCCCCCAACCAAAAAATGCCCCTGAAAGCGTTTGTACGCTTCACAATAACCATTATTATGTGTAAACACTGGTCAAAATTTGTAGCTTGCAGCCCCTCCCACGGGGACTGTGGGGGAGTATGTCGTCCCCAAAGACATAGTTATTAGGTTTTACGGCTATGTTGAATTAAATTTCTATCTCAGAATTTTGATCCGGTGACTTTGGGACCCTAAAACAGGATCCAGTGACCCTGTTTTCTAAATTCAGGCAAATTATCTCAGGCTCGTAACTTTTGATGGGTAGGTTTAATTTTAATGAAATTAATATATTTAAAATTAGCATTAAAATACAATTTAACTATTGTTATAAAAATTCCAGTTTTTAGAGTTTCGGTTACTATTGAGCCAGGTCGGACCTTATAACAGTTCGTTACCACGAACTGTTTGATATGACCTTGACTTTTCTTTAGAAAACGTCTTTTTCAGACAGTTTTTTTAATTGATTCCGAAAAATTTCAATCCCCTAGAAGCCATGTTGGTGGGCTCCTGTGGTTCTGGAAGTCTATAAAAAAAGTGAGTATTTAAAAATAATTAATATTTTTCATCACTGTGGTGTTACATCAGCATGAAATTTAAACTGGTAAATTAAATATTTAGAACGAAAAAAGCTATTACTTTAAAATAAACTTTAAAAAGCCATTCTTGGACACTAAAACATTGACTATAAAAATCTAAATGGTTAAAACTGAAAGTTAAACTAAAACTTATAAAAACTGAAAATTTTAAAAGTATAAAAGTTAAAAGCTATTAAAAGTGAAACTTTAAAGAACAAAATTTAATATTTGAACTTTAAAAATCCCCTGAAACTGAGGGGGTGTATCTGTCTGTTGGTGTGAAAGGCTCAGGTTTGTCAATTATAAGAGATGTCAGTCCCTCAAAAGTCATATTGATAGGCTCCTGTAGGTCTGGAAATGTCCAAAAAAAGAAATTGAGCTGTTTCAAAAATTAATACAAATAAAGGTTTGATATCACTATAGTCCTATGATGGCCCTTATATCCCTATGCGAGATGTTATTTTGCATAGTTGAAAAAAGGCAAAATAGGTAACTCACTGTCCTTAGAGAAATTGCCCTCTCAACCCATGTAACGCCTGGTTGGTAGCACTCGTAGCACTTTCTTTTTTATTATCTGCTCTCAGCATGTTTTTACACAGTATATTCCTCCATGATACGGCAAAAATCTTATAGTTATAATATTAAAAAAAGTTAAAATAAGTAATCGAAACTTTTACTTTGACAAATCCAACCGGACTTAAATTACCTTAAAACATAAAATTTTAATTTTAATAAATGGAAAATGTGGCAAAATGTCTAGCACTCCCACAGTCAAAATGGCCCGATGGTTCTTTTTCTCAAAGCCAAACGCTCAAAATCTGAGATATGACCATGCTCTTCAATTTACCAACGTTTACTATTAATCCCACTTTCTCAGCCTTGTCCACTATGGTGTCAACTAGTAACGGCAAACATTGCTTTGACTCATCTAAAAGCACTACATTGTCCGCGAAGTCTAAGTCTGTGAGCTGCTGACCAATTACATTTACACCAAAGCCTTATGCTTGCCATAGGTCATTATCCATTATTAGGAAAAATAGGAGCGGGTATAACAGACATCCTTGTCTCACATCAAAAAGAATTTTAAAGAATCGTGTCTGCTCATATTCCGTTCTGACACAACATTCGCCCTCTTCATAGAGGGCCATTATGATATGGACTACTTCATTAGGTACTCAATAAAATTTCAAAATCTTCCATAAAACATCAAAATCGATGTAGTTGAACACTTTTTCAAAATCAATGAAGAGCAGATAAAGCTTTTATTCCATTCTCTTGACTCATCCAACATAAGACGGAGGATAAAAATAAGGTCAGAAAATGATCTACTGGGCTCAAACCCATGTTGTTTTCCACTTAGATGAGAGTCAAGAGTCTACTTGGCACTGAAGTCAGGTGGATCCCTCCAGTTGTCACAGTTAAGAGCATCTCCCTTCTTTAACAGTTTGACTAGAATACCTCTAGTTTAGTCACATGGGACCTTTCTCATGTTCCAAACTACTACTAGGAGAGCATCTCATCCGTTATCCGACTATCTTCCGATGCATTGCCATATATAAGCTTTTCGATACCTGCTTCTACCTCTGCAGTACTTTGAGGATCAGCACTTACGTCAATTTCTAAAATTAGAATGTTAGGTACAGTTTATCGGTCATAGGGTGGGGGACGATTAAGCATTTTTTTCAAAATGGGATGCCTATCTTTCGTCTACTTTTTTAAGATCTAAAATTACTTTCCCGTTTTCATCTTTAACAAGTGATGACAGGTTCATTTTTCTCCAGCTATGTATTGGCTAGTTGGTCAACCATTCTGGGAACACCTCTCGTTACAGTCTCTTTGGCAAGTGCTGCTTTCTCTTCTATTTGGTTTCACTTGTATTTCTTGCAATCTTTTTGACAGCTTTATCCTCTTTTACACAGTGTAGCTGCAGACAGTCTTTATCTTCTGTTCTTGACAAATTCAGAATATCACTCTTTGAATCTTTGCGCCGTTCAATGAATTTTCATGTTTAGTCCGACATCCATTCCCCCTTCTTTCTTTTCTTATATCCAAGTCTTGCCTTGTTGATATCAACGTAGGCCTTTTATTGATTATCAACCAGATATCTTTGACAGCATGATTGTCAGTTATATCTGTTAGATTCAAGGCCTCGAATCTGTTTTTCAGAGAAATACAGAAATCCTTTTGTACGTCTCTGTTTTCAGTTTTGTCGGTGTCAAACTGCCTATAGGTGCTGGTCACTTTGTTCTTTTGAGCTTTCAACTTAATTTGTATTTCAGCCCTCATTAATGTATGTTCTAAATAAACGTCAGCTCCTCAAAAACCACGTAAGTCAAATAAACTACTTTTCCAACGTCTTAGAATTAGAAAGTGGTTAATTTGGTTTTTTGTCCGACCATCTGGGGACACCCAGAAGTATTTGAAAATTGTCTTATGCTCAAACAGTATGCCACCTATGATCAAGTCGTTGCTCAGCACGTGGTCTACAAGAAGTACTCTGTTTTCGTTGATAACTCTTATACCATTTGTGCCTATGGCTTCCAGGTAATACTGACGATCTGCTCCAACTTCGGTATTGAGGTCACCCGTAACGCAGAGAATATCATGTCTAGGCACATCGTAGGTAATCGCTTGTAAAATTTCATAGAATTAGTCCTTTTCATCTTCGTCGACTTCATTTGTAGGAACATACCAGGCAATGATGGTCAGTTCTGTGTGGTTTGAGATTAATCGGACCACCAATAAACATTCATTTATAGGGTTCCGGATCACCATTGCCTTCGACGCACTAGGTGACATCAAAGCTCCTACTACAGCAAGGTGTCTTATAGGATCTCCATTAAAAGCCAAAGTATATCCACCGTCAGGTTTGTCTAGTTCGCTTCCTGACCATCTAACTTCTTTTAGGACAAGCATGCACAGACAATATTACTTCGTTTCTATGAGAGCTTGTTGGGTTGTTGAAAACAGGTTCATTGTTCTTACATTCCAAAATCCTATTTTGGTAGGATATCATTAGGGAGTTTAATGTATCCAAGGCTATTGTTGACGTTTTAGATGCAGTTAGTTTTCCTAAGGGGTGGTCCCACTGGATCCAAGTGTGGGTTGCGAACCCTCAGTCCAACCCTCCTCCTTTGTCCAGGCTTGGGATTGGCTACTATGCACACATTTGTATAAAATGTAGGCTGAGTTATAACTGAAAAAGTGATTATATACATAATCACTGGAGAAGAAAATATTTTTGATATAATTTGTTTTCAATGAAGCACAAATGACGTATTAGGCTTTACAATTTTACAGTTATGGAAGGGACAGTATCTAAACTCTTTTTTGTGATGAAGCTACATTTGTCCTGAACAATCTTGGAAAGAACTAATAAAATTAGATATTAGATATATTTAATTTTGATATGATTGCTTGAATCTCATCAGTTCAAAATTAAATTTTACTGTAATTTTTATATTTATTTTCAATGTTGTAATAAGTACGAAAGAAAATATTTGTAATATAATTCGTTTTCAGGAAAGTGCCAATGACGCAGTAGGTTTTAGACTTTTACAGTTAAAGAAGGAGCCAAAACCCGAACTCTTCTTTGTATATATTGAATAAAATAAACAAATTATTTTTAACTGAAAGTAAGGAGCGACATTAAAACTTAAAACGCTAAAGTGTGACTTTTTCTCTCAAATCAACTTTTAAAAACAGTGAAAAACAGTGAAAAACAGTGAAAAACAACTTTTTTAAAACAGTAAAGAGCAGGTATTTAAGAGGAGGTGAACCCCTTATACGTGTAATAATTTCGTTTGTTTTGATGCTGCTTCTGACTTTCAGCTAAAAAAACTTTTTCATATTTATCTTTTCATTGTTTTTTGTTTTAAAAATATTAGAAAATCCTGCGCCTCTTTCATGGAAATCCTTTCCTCCCAGGGCAAACTCCTCCATGTAAATATCCTCCCATTTAACCCACTCTCCTCAACCCCCTCCCTATCCAAGAAAAAAATTCCCTGTAAACGTCTGTACACTTCCCAATAACCATTACTATATGTAAACAGTGTTCAAGGTTTGTAACTTGTAGCCCCTTCCCCGGGGACTGTGAAGGAGTAAGTCGTCCCCAAAGACATAGTTATTAGGTTTTTCGACTATGCTGAACAAAATGGCTATCTCAGAACTTTGTCCCGTTGACTTTGGGAAAAAATGAGCGTGGGAGGGGGTCTAGGTGCCCTCCGATATTTTTGGTCACTTAAAAAGGGCACAAGAACTTTTAATTTCCATTAGAATGAGTCCTCTCGTAACATTCTAGGACCTCCGGGTCGATACGAACACCCCTGGGGAAAAGGGAAAAAAAACAAATAAACAAGCGATCGGTTTTCTGGCAAAAAATACGAAATTCCACATGTTTGTAGATAGGAGCTTGAAAATTCTAAAGTAGGGTTTTCTGATACGCTTAATGCAATGGCGTGATTTTTTGTTTAAATTCTATGACTTTTTGGGGGTGTTTTGCCCTATTTTTCAAAATAAGGCAAATTTTCACAGACAAATTCTAATAATTAAGACTAAATTTGATGAAACTTATATATTTGAAATCAACATAAAAATCCGATTCTTTTGATGTATCTATTAGTATCAAAATCCCATTTTTTAAAGTTTCGTTTACTATTGAGCCGGATCGCTCCTTACTACAGTTCGTTACCATGAACTGTTTGATTTTCGTTCGTTTCAAGCTGGATTCACATATTCAATTTGAGTTTCCCTCGATTTAAGATTTATTAACTCATTTATATTAGTAGCTATTGTTTGCTTGCCTGCTATAATTGTTTATTTAATACCTGTTCGTTTCGGATTTCATTTATACCTTGAAAGCAAAATATATATTTTTTTTTTAAGCTTTGTGTGCATATTCAACTTAAGCTTTACTCGTTTTGAGATTTATTGATTCATTTGCATTAGTTTCCGTTGAATGTTTTTTTTATTGTTTATTTATTTTCTGTTAGTCTTTGGGTTTCTTTGATTATTTAATTGTAATTTCTGGTTGTTTTGAGTTTGAGATATTGTAGGTTTATGTTTCTTCTGATTGAAAGGCTAACATAGCCTTTACTTTTCTTTAGAAAACTCCGTTTCGGAAAGCTTTTTTTAAAATTGATTTCTGTTCGTTTTTTATGCCAAAGTTTGCATAATTTTATTTTTTTTTTATCCTAAAATAAAATAACTGTTTTGTGAAAAACTCATAAATTAAACTGAATGACGGATATGTAATTGTACTAATAGCTGAAAGCTCACCAGCTCAAGGTTTTGTTTCGACCAGGCCGGATTTATACCTTTGATGCCTCTAGGTGATGCCCCAAAACTTCGGGAATAGTGAAAACCACAGGACCTAGTGGGCCTATTAGTAAATCCTTGTTTGGTTTCACTGCAATTTTCATTTTATTTTCAATTTTCCAATAGTAACATCAGAAAATATTTGTGATATAATTCTTTTTAGTAAAGCGCAAAGTGCGCAGTAGGCCTTATACTTTTACCGTTAGAGAAACAAACAGTAACTATTCTCTTGTAAGTAGTGAAAAAACCATTCAGTAAAAGTACATGACCCCTACTTCCTGATAACGGCCGCGGTCTAACAACCGATCCTTAATCTAATTCTCACTTGTGTCTGAATTCTGTTCTCCCTATTATTATCAAACAGTTCGTGGTTACGAACTGTAATAAGGAGCGACCCTGGTCAATAGTGAACAGAACTCTATAAAACGCAATTTTTGTAACAATAGTTTCATCAAAAGAATTGCATTTTAATGCTGATTTTAAATATATAGATTTCAGTAAGTTTTGACTTACCCATCAAAAGCTACGTGCCTGAGAAAATTTGCCTTATTTTAGAAAATAATGGCAAACACCCCTCAAAAATCATAGAGTCTTAACGAAAATCACACCATCACATTCAGTATATCAGAGAACCCTACAGCAGAAATTTCATGCTGTTATCTACAAAAATGTGGAATTTTGTATTTTTGCCACAAGACAGATCACGGCTGCGCGTTTATTTGTTTTTTTTTTTTGTTTTTTTTTCCCAGGGGTGATCGTATTGAACCAGTTGTCCTCGAATGTCACGAGAGGGTTCATTCTAATTGAAATTAAAAGTTCTAGTGCCCTTTTTAAGTGACAAAAAAAACTGAAGGGCACCTAGGCCCCCTCCCATGCTCATTTTTTCCCAAAGTCACCGGATCAAAACTTTGGGATAGCCATTTCATTCAACATAGTAAAAAAGCATAATAACAATGTCTTTAGGGACGACTTACTCCCACACAGTCCCCTTGGGATGGGCTGCAAGTTACTAACCTTAAACAGTGTTCACATATAGTATTGGTTATTGGGAAGTGAACAGACGATTTCAAGGGATTTTTTTTGGCTTGGGGAGGAGTTTATGCGGGGAGAACTTTCCATGGAGGATTTATAATGGGGAAAGAAAATTTCCATGAAGAGGGTGCAGGATTTTTTTAGCATTTTTTTAAAGAACAATGAAAAATTTAAGCTTTAGTGTAAATTGCGAGATTTGACGAGGGGGAACCCCATCATATACTTGATAAAAACATACGAATATAGAAGGTCATTTCGTAAGTTAATCCGTAAGTTGCGTATATTTTTTACCAGTAAAAACGTTTGTAAGAAATTAAAAGTTGTAGTTGCTTTTTTAACTAGGTAACTAGGCCTACTCCGTCGCTCCATTTTTGTCAAAATAGCCCGATCAAAATTATGAGAAAGCCATTTAGCCATAAAAATAAATTAATATGCAAATTTCGTTTTAATTATTCATGTGTGGAGAGCCAAAATAAAAACATGCATTAATTCAAAACGTTCAGAAATTAAATAAAAAAAAAGTTTTCTTTAACTAAAAGTAGGGAGCAATATTAAAACTTAAAACGAACAGAAATTACTCCGTATATGAAGGGGTTGTTCCAACCTCAACGCCCCGTTCTTTACGCTAAAGTTTCTTACTGTTTTAAAAAGTAGAATTGAGAGAGAGAGATTCAAACTTTAGCGTAAAGAGCGAGACGCTGGGCAGGGAACAGCCCCTTTCATATGCGGCGTAATTTCTGTTCGTTATAAGTTTTAATTTCGCTCCTTGCTTTCAGTTAAAAAAAAACTTGTTTTTTAATTTAATGATAAAAGAGGCTAAACTAATTTTTGCAGAGCTATGTAGCCACAAGGGAATGATAATTCTAAGTAAGAAAATTGGTAATTTAATTGAAAGACCCTTTTTTTACCGTTAGAGAAACGGGCAGTAGCCATACTCTTGTCTGTAGTGAAGACAATCATTAGAAGTATATAATTCCTACTCTTAAGGATGACCACGTTCTAACAACCGATCGTTAATCCAATTTTAACTTGTCTTTGAATTCTTTTTTCTCAATTACTATAATAAAAAAAAGTGAAAACTAATATTGTTGAACTTTATAGCCGCTTAAGTAAGAGAATGATAGTTCTAAGTAAGGGAATGAGTTAATTAAATAAGAGAATGCTACTTTTACCGTTTGGGAAAGGGGGATTAGCCATACTCTTGTTTGTGATGAAGACACTATTCATTGGAAGTACATAACACCAATTCCATCGGAAATTACTCTGGAAAAAAACTTTCAGAAAGTTTTTTAAATTATTTTTGTTCGTATTTGATTGCAAAAAGTTTCAAGCTTTAAACAAAATCCTTATTTCAAAATTTTTTTCAACATTAAACTATTGTCAAAGCATCAAAAGTATGAAATTGGAGTAACAATATCAAAGCACCAAAGCATGAAAGTAAAGTATGTTAATTTCAAAGTTAACTTTTCTTTTAACTTGTGAAAGTATGCTACAAGAGAATACGAGGACCATGAAGAGACTGACCTAATTGAATCTAGTATTAAGGCTCCAGGCGCTGCAGAGGGAAGATTTTTCCTGAGAAAAGACAATATTACTCTGACAAATGACATAACAACCGTAAGTTTCCGTTACCTTACTCTTAATACATTTTTTTTTTATCTTCTTTGTAAATGATGGTTTCAAGATAGAAAAAAATACTCGAAGTTTGGCAATGAATGAAATGTGTTTTTAATTTCGCCTTTAAAGACAATTAAATAAAAAAACAAGCTTTTTCAACTAAAAGTAAGGAGCAACATTAAAACTTAAAAGCACCGCTTTTCGTACCGTAAGATCTCTTCGGCATGGCTAATTTTTGGTATTCTTACAGTCCAGCCTTAAGACTTTTCAGAAGAAGTTAATCTTAGGGCATATTCTTCTTTTCCTATGCACATTTGTGCATAACCAGCCAGATGTGTCTGTTTCATTTTCTGTGTGTTTTATGTGCTGTTAACATATTTTTTTCATCTTCACAGTAATTGATAGTTTAAGAATATGAAAATACAGCTACAAACTTTGTTAATGAGTGACATATTTTTGAATTTTGCTTCTAATGATAATTTTTTAGTTGCCTTTTAGTTCTAGTTGCCTTTTTAAGTACCCAAAAAATTGGAGGGCAACTGGGCCTCCTCTCCCTCCTTTTTTCTCAAAATCATTCGAACAAAACTATGGGAAAGCCATTTAGCCAAATAAATAAATATGCAAATTCCGCTTTAATTATTCATCTACGGAGAGCCGAAATCAAAACATGGATTAACTAAAAAACGTTCAGAAATTAAATAAAAAAACATGTTTTTTTAACTTAAAGTAAGGAGCAACATTGAAACTTAAAACGAACAGAAATTACTCCGTATATGAAATGGGTTGTCCCCTCCGCAATCGCTCGCTCTTTACGCTAAAGCTTTTAATTGTTTATGAATTGTTTATATATTTATATGAAAGGGGCTGTTCCCTCTTCAATGCCCTGCTCTTTACGCTAAAGTTTTTACTGTTTAAAAAATTAGAGTTGAAAGAAAGAGTCAAACTTTAGCGCAAAGAGCAGGGCGTTGAAGAGGGAACAGCCCCTTTTTTTTGCCATAGCAAAAAACGTGTTTTTTGCCGTAGCAAAAAAACAGCAAATTTGAAGTCTCCAGTATTAGTCGTCATTACCTCTAGGATTCGAATTCGTCAGAGGGGATAGCCCGCAAATTAGGCTAGAAATAAATCACCGATTTTAATGTTCTCAAGATTCATGCCTAGTAAATGAAAGATTATAAAGTGAAAGAAACTTATCTTTCCGTGAGGGCCGAGTCTCACAAATGTATCCAAGTGAACAATCAGTACAAACTGTGCGAGGTTGGCCCAACTGCTAATCCTTCTCTACACTAAAAAGTGTAATTAACGTGCAGGCAAATTATATCCAATTTTATCTACACACCACACTTGGCTATCGTATCTAATTTTCTCAATTCAAAACGCAAAAAATCTGACTGTGTGATAAATTCAAGTATCAGATTGCACAATTTCTGTAGTCACTGAATTAATTCATGGCGAAGGAATCAAGTTCGAACAATTCAAAAGTTCAAACAGGTGTAATCCCTTTGAGAGCTAGTTCAATACTGCAGCATATCAGTATACTACAGGCATCTTCTTTGAATTAAATTCATTTTTTCGGTAAACTCGGTTATAATGTTTTTTTTATGATATTATGAGAAATAGAAACATTCAGATCGAAATAAAGATTTTTAATTTTATAAATGGCTTAATATTATTAAGTGGAAACTTTCAGGGCATGATGAGGGGGATGTACAACTGACAAAAAGACAATATGCGCATACTTCCTTATATGAAATTACTCCGTATATGAAAGGGGCTTTTCCTCTTCAACGCCCCGCTCTTTACGCTAAAGGTTTTTACTGTTTTAAGAGGTAGAGTTAAGAGAAAGAGTCGAACCTTAGCGTAAAGAGCGGGGCGTTGAAGAGGAAAAGCCCCATTCATATATGGAGTAATTTCATATAAGGAAGTATGTGCATATTGCCTTTTCGTCAGTTGTTCATCCCCCTCATCATGCCCTGAAAGTTTCCACTTAATATTCCTAGCAAAACATTTTCGAACATTAAAATCGGTGATTTATTCCTAGCCAAATTTTCGGGCTATCCCCTCTGGCCAATTTGAATCCTAGAGGTAATGACGACGAATACCGGAGACTGCAAATTTTCTGTTTTTTGCTACGGCAAAAAACACGTTTTTTGCTACGGCAAAAAAAGGGGCTGTTCCCTCTTCAACGCCCTGCTCTTTGCGCTAAAGTTTGACTCTTTCTCTCAACTCTAATTTTTAAAACAGTAAAAACTTTAGAGTAAAGAGCAGGGTGTTGAAGAGGGAACAGCCCTTTTCATATACGGGGTAATTTCTGTTCGTTTTAAGTTTCAATGTTGCTCCTTACTTTAAGTTAAAAAAACTTGTTTTTTTATTTAATTTCTGAACGTTTTTTAGTTAATCCATGTTTTGATTTTGGCTCTCCGTAGATGAATAATTAAAGCGGAATTTGCATATTTATTTATTTGGCTAAATGGCTTTCCGATAGTTTTGTTCGAATGATTTTTAGAAAAAAGTAGGGGGAGGAGGCCCAGTAGCTCTCCAATTATTTGGGTACTTAAAAAGGCAACAAGAACTTTTAGTTTTTTACGAACGCTTTCTTTAGTAAAAGATATATGTAACTTACCAATTAGCTTACGTAACAAAATTCTATATTCGTACGTTTTTATTATGTATATGAGAGGGTTCACCCACTCGTCAATACCTCGCTCTTTAAACTAAAGCTTAAATTTTGTCCCCTGAATCACAAAGGCCGTAGAATAAATAGTTAAAATTACTAAAAATGCTTTAGCGTAAAGACTGAGGTATTAGGAGGAGGTGAACCCCTTACATGCGTAATATTTTCTGTTCGTTTTAATTTTTAATTCTACTCCTTAATTTCAGTTGAAAAAACTTTTGCATATTTATTTTTTCATTGTTTTTTTTAAATAATGCTTGAAAATGCTGCACCCCTTTTATGGAAATCTTCTTCCCCCATGACAAATTCTTCCATGGAAAGTATCCCCCACATAAACCCCTCTTCTCAACCCCCCTCCCAACCAAAAAATGCCCCTGAAAACATCTGTACACTCCCCAAAAACCATTACTATATGCAAACACTGGTCAAAATTTGTAACTTGCAGCCCCTCCCACGTGGACTCTGGGGGAGTAAGTCGTCCCCAAAGACATAGTTATAAGGTTTTTTGACTATGGTGAATAAAATTGCTATCTCAGAATTTTGATCCGACGACTTTGGGTAAAAAATGAGCGTGGGAGGGGGCCTAGTTGCACTCCAGTTTTTTTGTTCACTTAAAAAGGGCACTATAACTTTTAATTTCTGTTCGAATCAGCCCTCTCGCAAAATTCTAGGACCACTGGGTCGATACAAACACCCCTGGGAAAAAGAAAAAAAAAAAAAAAAAACAAATAAACACGCATCCGTGATCAGTCTTCTGGCAAATAATACAAAATTCCACATTTTTGTAGATAGGAGCTTGGAACATTTATAGTAGGATACTCTAATACACTGAATCTGATGGTGTGATTTTCGTTAAGATTCTATGACTTTTAGGGGGTGTTTCTACCTATTTTCTAAAATAGGGCAAATTTTCTCAGGCTCGTAACTTCTGATGGGTAGAACTAAACTTGATGAAACTTATATATTTGAAATCAGCAATAAAATGCAATTCTTTTGATGTAACTATTGGTATCAAAAAATTGATATCGTTTCTTAGAATTTTGGTTACTATTGAGCCGGGTCGCTCCTTACAACAGTTCGTTACCACGAACTGTTTGATTTTTCCTGAGAAAAGACACTATTACTCTGACAAATGACACAACAACCTTAAGTTTCTGTTACCTTACTCTTAATACTTTTTTTTCTTCTTTGCAAACGATGGTTTCAAGATAGAAAAAAAAACTGCTCCGAGTTTATTAATGAATGAAAAGTGTTTTTATTTTCGCCTTTAAAAACAATTAAATAAAAAAATATGGTTTTTCAACTAAAAGTAAGGAACAACATTAAAACTTAAAACAGACAGAAATTATTACGTAGATTAAGGGGCTACCCCCTCCTCAACACTTCGCTCTGAACAGTAAAGTTTGTTTTGTACTTTTAAAAAAGTTTATTGTTCTACTTGAATAACTGTTGTGTTTCAGGAGTCATCTTTAAAAAACTGGGACCCAATTCAAACTTCAGCGTAAATAGTAAGGTGTTGGAAGGGGAAGGCCCTTTTCATATACGCAGTAATTTCTGTTCGTTTTAAGTTTTAATGTTGCTCCTTACTTTCAAATGAAACAAACTTTTTTTTCTATTTAATTTCTGATCGGTTTTTAAATAATGCCAAGAAAACTGGCCACATCTCCACGGAAAAATCCCCCTCTCCACGCAAGTGTCCTCTAGACAATTCAATATCGATGAAAATTTGCACCGGCAAATTAGTTTAAACAAATCCACGCGTGAAATTGAGACGGAAAATAGAAAGCAAAACACATAAAAAGAAATTGTATTGGAATTCTAGCGAATTGTCCCAGTGTACAATTTGCCCTGACAAGTTCACCCCCTGGAAACTTCCCTCCTCGCAGAAATTTCCCCCGTGGAGAAGGAACTTCCAGCAGAAAATTCGGCCCAACCCCTACCCGAAAATGTATGAATACTTCTGAATACCATATACTATTTGTAAACAATGGGCAAATTTTATAGCTGAAAGAGCTTAACTTTGGCGCTGTGGGGGGTCATGTTATATCTAAAGGCGTAGTTATTGGGCCTTTCAACTATTATGAAAAATGGCTTTTCAAAATTTTTATCAGACGATTCTGGGAAAAAAGGGGGTAAGGGAGGGGGACTAGTTTCCCTCCAGTGTTTTTGGTCACTTAAAAAGGTACTAGAACTCTTAATTCCTGTTCGAGTGACCCCTCTCACGATGTTCTAAGACTAATTGGTCGATACGATCACCCCCAGGAAAAGAAAAAAAAGAATGATTTTTCCTCAGGTAAAAACAATAGAATTTCCGATCTTTGCAGATAGGAGCTGCAATCTATATCAGATCGACTCTTTACCTTTACAGTAAAGCTCTCTGATACGTCTAATCTGATGGTGTGATTTTTATTTAGATTATATGAAATTTAGGGAATATATCCCCCCTTTTTTGAAAACCATACAATTTTTTTAGGCTAGTAGCGTTTGATAGGTAAAATTAAACTTAAGAAGTTTATTTATTTGAAATCTGCATAATAATTCAATATTTTTACCTAGCTATGGGTATCAAAACTCCATCTTGTTGAGTTTTGGACACTATTAAGCAAAGTTGCTCCTTACCTATAGTTCGTTACCACGAACTGTCTGATTTCCTAGAATACAAGCAAACTTTGCATATCAGCCATCTGGCCACCTGGTACCCTCTTCATAGTCATTATTATTCTTAATAGACACATTTTCAAGAAATTAATAAGTGAATGAGACAAAACCTATTCAAAGGTTTCACAAGTTAATTGTCCTCAAACATTATAAATTTGAAGACTCAAAAGACTTTTCCAACAAAGAAAATTACTAATTTTCACTCTCGCCTATTCTAAGTCTTTGAAAATCAACATTTTTGCAACCCAAAGAATTAATTAATTTCCCAGGAACTTACTAAATCTCACAACTCCGCAATCACAAGCCTTTAAGTTTCCACGTTAAGACAACTGTAATGATTTATCCATTGAAAAGCTGGTAATTTTCGCAAGATTGAATAAAACATCAAGCCAAAGACTTTAAAATTTCACGAAATTTTGTAGTTTCCTTATGTCCACATTTTTACACTTTAATTCTCCATACTTTGTTAGCTTAAAGACTTAACCTTTCCAAGAAATCCAACTTTTTCACAAGTTCACATAAAGATATATATTTTATCAGTGAATGAACCGGCAAAAATGTATTTCACATCTGCTACTACAAAAATGTATATTGACATTAAAAGAAATGGAAAATAAACACAAAAAAATACAGAAAAGAAACTGGGATAAAATAAAATAGAAAGAAATAAACGACCACAAACTAGGTAATAGGCATATCACCTTAGAAATCAACTATAAACACTTTTCAAATCAATCAGTATCAATAAGAAAGCAAATTTTCAAGGACCACGCAAGTTTACAAACACTAAATAAGTACAAATCAGCTATGAATATTGTTTAAATTAAACCAATGTCAGCAAGAAATTGAACTACTAAGGACTGAGTAAGTTTACAAACGGTAAGTAAATACGAATCAAAACAAAAAAAGATTGACAGCTTATTCAAACGTTTTATAAAAACGGATGAAGAAGACAATAGTTAACACATTAAAAGAGGAGCAAATAAAATTTTAAACACTGCCACATGAGAATAGTGGAGTTTCACTTTTCCTGATTCTATGTAGAAAATAATTTACGTATGTAAGACCTGTAATAAATTGGGATAAGTATGGAGAGTGGTTGATTTTCTTAGAGATAGAAGGTCATCCTTATTAAGTAGAAAATTTATCGTCCAGCTATTGACAGAATTCCCAAACCTAGTATATCCATCATAATATATTGCAGCGATCAAAACGGTAAGGGGAATGGCAAGAGAGGGAGTGACGTTTTCCGGGAACGATAAAATCGGTACCCAAAAACTATTTGACTAGTTCTTCAGTAAGGGTAGTATGATCAGCACAACGGCTAAATAATGGAAACTATATCATAAGTATCATACCTGAGACAAATTTTGTTAAAACATCTTAACAAGAATAGTTAAATAGCCACAGTTATTAATACACAGGAAATGGTGGCTATTGCCGCAATTGTAGCAAGCCTAAAAGATTTGGAAATCAACATCGGCGAATCGCTTTTAGTATAAATAGGGTTTTCTAATGAGCGTTTTTCTGATAGAACTAATTCATATAAGAAGTTCATATATATCATGCTTCATTTTCTAAACATCCAAATCTCAAACCCTTCAACTTCAAGAGCACCGATAGTTCTTTTAAACTCAACATTCTTAGGTCTAAGTGGTAAGTTAAAAGGATTAGTCTTAAGGGGTTGTTTGAGGCTGATTAGTTTGGAGTAAATAGATTAGTTAGTATGGTTAGGGATACGTAGAAAGGGGTATCTCTGCAAGATGATAGGTTAATAAAGGCAGCATGTCAGGAGTGCTTGAGTGACAGGAGAAAACGTTCTTGTGCAAGCCAAATTTTAGAAAGTTTTGGAGAAGCTAGGGAGTGGAATAAAATGAAATTATTAGGCCTAGAAAGGGGGGTATCCTCCAGATATTTAAAGACTACTTTAGAGAGCCAGGAAGTCCAAAATGGTATTGTGATACAATAGCGTCCCCGTCTTTCTCTCTATCTTTGTATGCGGGGATTAAGGAAACATGGGATTGAAACTTGATTTTAAGGCAAAGCTTAACAAGGAGAAACTAAAGTGGACAATATTAAGGGAAATTTTTTATCGTTTAGTGATAGAGAAAGTACCTTAGAAAGACGAAGTTGAAGCTAGGTCCATGTTTTCTGAAAGGTCAAGGAAGACTTAATATATTTTTTTGGTTTTTGTAAAGAATTAAGTGGCCTGAGGAAGAAATTTTTGAGGGCGGAGAACAAGGGGGGAGTGGCTGGATATGATATCCAGTGATAAAAGTTTCATGGGGATTGATGTTGAGAACGTTTGCTGGTACTGGTATGATGCAGAGGGATCATTTCCTGCTATTTTTTTTATAATTTAGTTTGAATTTTACGGTCTGTATTTGTTTATGATTTGTATAGTGTTATATTTTCTGTAAAATTATTCCGTAGTTTGTCTTCTCCTCAAAGCCTCATTCTTTACGCTAAAGTTTGACTGTTTTTCAAAAATCTACTTTTTAAAACAATAAAAAACTTTAGCGTAAAGAGCGAGGCGTTGAAGAGGGGACCAGCACTTTCATATACGGAATAATTTCTGTTCGTTTTACGCTTTAATATCGCCCCCTAATTGCACTTAAAAAAAACTTGTTTTTTTTAATTTAAATTCTGAACGTTTTTGAATTAATGCCTGTTTTGATTTTGGCTCACCGCACATGAATAATGAAAACAAAATTTGCACATTAGTTTTTTTGCTAAATGGCTTTCTCATAGTTTTGATTGAACAATTTTGATAAGAAAAAGGGGTGGGGGAGGAGGCCTAGTTGCCCTCCAGTTTGGTTACTAAAAATGCAACTATATTTTTTTTTATTTTTTTCACGAACGTTTTTATTAGTAATAAATATATGTAACTTATCGATTAACTTACGTAACAAACTTCTATATTTGAGCATTTTTATTACGTATTTGAGGGGTTTGTCCCCTCGTCAATACCTCGCTCTTTGCACTAAAGCTTAAATTTTGTCCCTAATCTTCAAGAATGACCCCTGAATCACAAAGGCCGTAGAATAAATAGTAGAAATTACTAAACATACTTTAGCATAAAGACCAAAGTATTGTGGAGGAGACGAACCCCCTTATATACGTAATATTTTATGCTAGTGTTAAGTTTTAATGCTGCTCATTCCTTTCAGTTTGAAAAAAATCGTTATTTTCTCACTGTTCTTTTTTTTAAAAGATACAAGAAAATCCTGCGCCCCCTTCATAAAAATTCTGTTCCCTCATGATAAATACCTCCATGGAAAAATCCTACCAACCCACCCCCACCCGAATACGAAAAAGTCCCCCTGAAAACGGCTGTACACTTCATAATAATCATTACAATTTGTAAACAATGGTCAAAGTTTATAACTTGCCGTCCCTACACCGGGGACTGTGGGGGATTAAGTCGTCCCCAAAGACATATTCATTAGGCTTACGACTATGTTGAACAGAATGGCTATCTCAAAATTTTGATCTGGTGACTTTGGGGAAAAAATGCGCGTTGGAGGGGGCCTAGGTGCCCTTCAATTATTTTGATCACTTAAAAATGCCACTAGAACTTTTAATTTTGGTTAGAATGAGCCCTCTCGTGACATTCTAGGACCACTGGATCGATATGATAAACCCTGGGTAATCGTTAAACAAGCAGAAAAACAAATAAACAAATAAAGACGCATCCGTGATGTCTTCTGGCAAAAATTAAAAAATTCCACATTTTTGTAAATAGGAGCTTGTAGGTTCTCTGATACACGGAATCTGATGATGTTATTTTCTCTAACATTATATGACTTTTAGGGGGTGTTTTTCCCTATTTACTAAAAAATGGCAAATTTTCTCAGGCTCATAACTTTTGATGGGTAGTACTAAGCTTGATAAAAACTTATATATTTAGAATCAACATTAGAATTTGATTCTGATGATGTTACTATTGGTATCAAAATTCCCTTTTTCAGAGTTTCGGTTACTATTGAGCCGGATCGCTCCTTACTACAGTTCGTTACCTAGTTCGGGGATTTGGGGAAAATTTTTCTCCTGGGTTCTTTTTATTGGACTTTCAATAAATTCAAATATAAAAATCTCAGAGTACTGTCTGGTGACAAGGAAGATACAAGAGAGGGAAATATGCTGAAGGGTTGGTTGCTCTCTAGTCATTCCATATTTCAAAATTTAAACAAAGAGTTAAAATTTTCATTCAAGTCAGCCTTCACCCGAATTTCTATTGTGCCCCTACCATTTGAAATAACTTTGAATTCTTTTATCATTTCATTGGTTCTTTGTCTTTTTTTTGTTGATTTTAAGACGGATAACTATTAAAATATTCATTAATTCTTTCAAAAATGAATCGGATCAACAGGGACATGGAATCTTCTTCTTAGGGGAAAATCCTACCTTATGTAGCATATGTTTTAAGTAAATTTGTTTTACTATTCTTTAGTAACTATATTTAACATTAAAACTTATTACCTGAATGACCTTTAATTCCGATCATTTCTTTGCAAAATTTGGGTTTTTGTTTAATTGGTTGTATTTTTGCGACAGTGGGAGTAGTTTTCCTGGAGCAGGGGCAGGCCAATAAAAATGAACAGAAATCCTTATTTGTAGGAGAGTGGCTGCTTTTTTCTAAAGCTTACACTGTTTATGCTAAGCTAAAATTTCTTTTCCTATAACATTAAAAACGCATACTCAAAGACGAGGGTTGTTTAATGGGATTAAACAATATTTCTAAAACCCAATAAAAGTAAAACGTAGAAAACGAAGAATGGGGGGGGGGTTGGAAATAGGCATAGACCCCCAGAGAAATTCCATAGAAAATCTTCCTCGCTTAGAGGAAATTTCCCCCTACGGAAAATTTACCCTTTAGATAATTCCCCATGGCACCCACACATGCGACATTGAGCAGACACATAGCAAGTATGTCAAATAAAACTAGTGAAGAAAAGAAAAGGTAGAATATGTAGGGTAGAATATCTTATAAAATTTATTTTTATTTTATTTTAATTTTTTTTTGTTGTTTGTGGAGGTTGAACCATTTTAGTAGGGTAAGATAAAGTTGAACACCGAGGCTCTGCGGATGAAATCAACCCTGAAGGCAAATTTATTAAACATTTCGAGATCTCGTTTTTTTTTGTCCAGAAAATAAATCTCTGAAACTTACTCACAACTAGGTTTCCCCTATGGGGGATCGAACGTTCCCCCTTCCCCATTTTACAACCATAAAATTTGTAAAGGATTGACAGTTCGTATATCTTTCTGCCTTTGTCCAACGGTTGTGAATGTTATGTCATCCTTGAATGCATATTTATTGATATTTTCAATATTCTAACAGAAAAGAGACCTAAGAATGTTGATAAAAGATGTGCTCTAAAGAGTTACAGAAAGACTATCAAAGGTTACAGAAAGAAATTCCAGGGCAGAGTTAGTTGCTTGCCAATCACTTTTAACTTTTGAAAAAGGAGCTAAAACTCTTAATTTTCGATTGGATGAGCATCCTTCAAAGTTTCTACTACCACAAGGATTAGGGGAAATTGAAGAAGTGGAATGTTTCTTCCTAAACGAGATAACTGCTGCCCGTTTAGGGTTTAATATTACTATTTACTTTCATAATACAGGCGTAGACCAGAAATATTCCAAAAAATCAAGTGTGATAGTGTCTTTGTATCTAACTCCCCATTGTCCCTAGAGTGCATTCTATACCATGCTTGCAGCGGCAGCTGCAACCTAGTAAAAATCACATCTTATTGTAACGCAAAAGTTGAAAAGCGAGTTTAGAAAAAAACTACCCAGTGAAAAAATCGTTAATCTACAACCGATTCAGGAACAGTAGCTTTTACTTCGGTTGGTCGTAAAAGTAAAAGTTTAATGCGAAAAGAAATTTATTATGATGTGAAAAAAAATCTAAAACACCTTGAAAATGGCATCAAATCAAAATGAAAATTGGTGAAATACCTCTAAATGAAAATTATAGCCTCCCTCCTTGAACAACAAGGGAAATCACTTTCTTCCCAGGGTAGCACTTATCAGTGTCCCGTTTTTTTTTTTTTTTTTGTTTGTTTTTTTTATCAGGGCTAGGGGGTGGCAAGAACATCATAAAGATATATATAATAGCACATTCAAACGGAAAGAAAACTTACTACCACATTTTTAAGAGACCAAAAAGAATGGAGGGCAACTATCTCCCTCACTAAGAGCCCCCTCTCCCAAAAATAATCAATCATGAATTTCCCCCAAATCAGAATTTTAAGGTGGTCATTTAGTTCGAATAAGTCAAAGGTCTAAAATATATGGTTTTGGTGATGATATGACCCCCAATAATCCAGGGAGAAAGGACTGTACGGCGTGTCGGTATTGGACGTATCGATATCATGCGTATCATTATGGTCGTATTGTGTTTTGGCGTAATGGTATTGCAGGTAGCGGGATCAGGCATATCAGTACCGAGTGTTTTTTTCTGTCATGGTTTTCCAATATTTCCAACGTTTTATACGGTGTCCTAAAATTTGAAAAAAAAATTCCCAAGACCACCGAGGAAGTGCCATAAGATCACACTAAGAGTGCACCATTGGAATTAGCATTGACGGAAGCTATGTATAGGATGATCCAAGGAAAAAGGTTGGGGGGGGGGGAATCAGGTTCTTCACAAGATTTTTTTGGTGCCCTCAATCCATTTTTTTCCTTTCTAAATAAACTTGTCAATATTCTAGATTATTGGCACTCTCATCGCATTAATCCCACCCCCCACCTCAAATATTTTGCTCCAGATCCACATTTTTACAGAAGAATTACAGTCCTTTTATCTTGAACAATGAAAATCAGTTTTGCTATCATAGCGTAGCGGTTTGCTTATCCTCAAGGAAAAGAGCTGGTCTTTGAGAATAGCGCTAGTGGAACATAAAGGAATCGTTCGATCTTTTATTTTCCTAAAAAATAATAAACATATGTAGTGGTTGCATTTACTTGCAAGAAAAACATAGTCTACAAACTGAAACTAATTAATTCGTCACGAATGAATACATAATGAGTTTATTCCGAATTATTCCGCATATTATTCCGTAATTATTCCGCTCTTTATGCTGAAGTTTGACTCATTGTCACAATACTACATTTTAGAGAAATAAGAAGCTTTCGCGTAAAGAACAAGGTATCGAGGAGGGGGCAGTTCCTTTCATATGCAGAGTAATTTCTGTTCACTTTAAAATTAAGTTTTAATGCCACTTCTTGCTATCTGCTGAAAAAACAAATTTTCTTTATTTAATTTTTCATTGTTATTCAAATAATATCGGGGAATCTATGAGACACAAAATGGTGTACACGATTTTTGAAAGTCGTTTGGCAAAAATGATTCATGAAGAAGTAATAGATAAAAATATTTTTCAATATTTTGATAATGCAAAGTAACTTTTTGTTCTTGAATATCCCAATTACCTATGTGCCTTTGGCTGTTTTTATTCCTTTTGTTATAGTCAAGGGCTGTAGGGAAGCTTGGGGTTACTTCGCACAGGGGTTGGTTTGGACACTTTCATTATAAAATCCAGTTTTGCACGAAAGGTTCTACCAAAAAGCAGGTTTAAGTATTGACAAGTGGCTGCCTTTGCTCAAAGGGATCTAAAGTTTCTGAACACATGTTCCAAAGGTATTCCCTTGGAACTACTTTTTAAGGTATTCTTTTTAATTCCACTAACGTGCGCCAGGCTTTCTAGCTGTCTTATTTATGTGAGCACATAGTTGAGTGTTGGCAGATACTTAGCCTTATCATGTTTCTAGTTACAGATAGTCACAAATTGGAATCAGTTTAACTATGTTTTTTCTAGAAGCCATTGCTTAGAAATTGTCCATGTGTCTTGGATTTGGACGCCATATTCGGGTTGGTTCGGACTACTTTTTTAAAGTTTATCAAAAAGTACAAAAATGCAATTTGTACGACAAGTTCATCCCGTATTTCAAGAAAGATCATGGTCTGGTAAATTCTGTGGCATAGTTTCACAAATACTTTGCAGAAAATTATCTTGGAGGCTAAGAAATCCTCTAAGGTGGTATTACGAAATGAGGTAAAGACGAAATGAGAGTGAGACTCCTGCAAGTACCTATGCCAAAAATCTGGCCAATGGTGGCAGAAAGGTTTTTGTTTTCTTGTCGTGATAAACACTGTCCAGGGTTGTATGCAAGTCCACTCCTAAACTACTTCATATTCTGTAATGTCTTGATGAGACCACAGTTAACGGGCATTAAAATCATAGTAGTCATGGTCTTGATGTCACAGTACTGATCTTGCTACATATCTATCAACGATAGATTAACAGTAATTTTTTTTGTGTAACTTACCATTGGCATAAAAATCTGCCTACGTCATTCTAACCAAAAACGCTATCCTAAAACAAAATATATACCCACAAAGCAGGGGATTATATCTCTTACCTTGATCTGGAAAAGTTTATCACAGTGTTATGATTTGCACGACTTACCAGTAGCTAGAGTCAAGACAAATTATGTGACAGCTGCCTTCCTATGTACCAACCTTTCTAACAACCAAAAAACTTGTCTCCTGGTTCATTATTAGGCTTTGCTTAGTAGCCTTTGCAGGACGGACTTAGCCCACCAAAAACCCTTTAAATTCTAAAGAATATACATGAGGTTACGAACAGATCTCTGAAGAGCTAAAATTAGTTACAGGTTCCGTGTCTTCTCTGTAAGCTAAAAGATTTCTCATGCTTTTCCATTTAAAAGAAAATATACAAGACTGACGTCAGTTATTCTTAATAATCCTTTTTTTCTAGGGCTAGCAAGTGTAAGTCCTTTGACAAGTTTCCTGACCATTTTAGGCAATTATCCAACTAACTTCTGAAGTCACGTCCATCTCATGAAGCACTTAGATCAGTAATCCTACTTGTTGGATATGTAATCGGATAATTAGTCTAAGTCAATCGCTAGTTCCTCAAAATTTGTTGTGTCATTCTAAAATTTGGAAATAGTAGCGCTACCTTTTCATTAATGCTCTTAACCCAGGTAGGTTTCCCTTTTGGATTTTAATTGGGGTTGGGTTTAATTTCGACATGTTTTGGGGAGTTTAGCCATGGTGTCTTGTTCTACCCTATGTGAGCAAGAGTAGATGATTGTTTTACTTCTTTGTTTACGAACATGAATCTTAAATCTGAAATGATTTTAATCTTCATACATGGATTAATTTCTATATCTACTAAGTGAAGAGACTTGTTATAGGAAACAGCTACCTGTCCAATTCAAATTTTGCCAAAACAACATCGACCCTGATAAAATAATAAGATAAAAGATTCAGCAGTGTGTTCAATCTTCTCTCGTGTTTTCTTCTTCTTTTTCCTCTTCTCTTTACACCTTTATTTCTCTCTCTCTCTTTCTCTGTCCCTCCTCTCTCTCTCTCTGTCCCCCTTTCTCTCTCTCTCTTCTAAGAGTAGATAGTTATTTTAATTCTTCACTGACGACCAATTTCTTTAGGAATTCCCAGTCATCACTCACAAAAGAGACTCTGGGACTGTGATCTACCGCAAGGAAATATAAGAAAGGTTCTCCAAGTAAATTTAAAAAGGAAATAACCGTCAGATCAGTTGAAACACACTTGAAAATAAAGAAAAGCTGTCCTTATGATTATCTAAAATAGTCGAAAATGTGGTTTAAACTGTAATGAAGATGAGTCTGAAGTGAACATTAATGTGGCAATCAGAAAAGTGGAGAAGTATACAAAACACAATCAGAAGTTATTTTCTAACCGACAAGAAAGGGAAATGTTGCTTTTCAATATTTGCACGTAAGGCTTCAACACGAGTGAAGCCTGGTGTGGCTGCTTCTCATGCGCAAGAAAGGTCTATTAATTCCTATGGTTATTTCTATAAACTCACCTTGCGAGTCAGTGGCTGATGGCCTGGGAGGAGGACTGCCGTTAATTGATAGGTCGGGAATAAAGATATCGTCACTGGCCCAAGACTAAAAAAACTTTTCCAAGCTCCAAGGCTTGATTTTTTAATTTCCAAGATAAATTAAAGCTTCTTCCTGATTTAAACTTATTTGATCTTGAATAATTAAGTCTGTTACATTGGATTGGAGAAAAGCATTCTTAATGAACACAGTTCATGTTTGTCGTAAAGCCAGATTCCAGCCTAAATGAAAAAGAAAGTGATATTTGCCGAAGCAAACTTTTCCAGGTAGGGTGTAAAACGAAATTCAACAACTTAGTGGAATAGACAGTCTATGTCCAGGATTTAAATGAATTCATTCATTGAACTGTAGATTAAGAACACTTGTGGAACGACTAGGAAAACCAATATCTAAGGATTGGTGTGGTGAGATAAATGAGGTGGAATAATTAAAAGAGCAATGCTATTTTCCTTACACACAAAAATACATCTTATATTAAGGTGATTTTTGCGATTATCAGATAAAAAAAGATGAGAATTGTCTTTTGAAAACCGATAATGCTTCCATAAATTTTCTAAAACCAACAAAAAACTCGATGTTCACCCATCTCGACGCGTTTACGAGCCCAAGGTAGCCAGGAGGACCTCTTTCTACCATCTCAGGCTTGAATTTTTCTTTTCATGGGAAAATTAAAAATGTTGAAATATTTGGATAATATACATTGATAAAGCAAACTAATTTTCTATTTTCTCAACACTCATCAGAGACAGTCTGTTGTACCTGTTTAACTCTTTCTGATGACATAGCTCTTGGAAGTTTAAGATTATCAAATATCTTTGAAACGACAACTTAATTGAGGCCACCTGATCTGGATTGGCTATTGAGTTTAAGGTCCTTGAACAAGATATTTGGGTGTCTTTGAAAAAAAAAGTAGGTTAGTCTCTTGAGAAATTGTTTTGTTCTCTCTAAGATGTTGAATATCAATTTCATCAGTAAAAACATACGTCAGTTTGAAAACAATCGTTAAATGTTAGTTTCATGCGTATGAGAAGTAACCACGGAAGCGTTTCTTAGTGCTGCAAAGCCGGAGTAACTGTGATAATCCCTGACATCCAAGAGAAAGAAAAACCTTGGGCAAAAGGCATGGAGTGGGACAAAAAAGAAACTAAATAAACATCCATCGTATATCTCAAGCTGGATGATTCATCTAATGAATTATTTGGTCTTGCTGAAGAAAACAACTATGATGACCTGTCGTTCTTCCCATATTTCATATCAGTAAGAAATTACGTCCTTATCATGTTCCAGCTATAGAAATCAACAGCCTGCAAGGTTGACTTATTGAAGGGCATTGCAGAAGGTGAAGCCACAATAAGTTTGAAGCGCAAGGAAATGAAAATTCTGTTTCCCCTTCCCCGAGTTAGAAGATGTTGCAAGCAAGGATTTTTCTGAAATTTTCCAAAAATCTACTAAAACCTTTATCTTGCGGAGAAACTAGCAGAGTACAACAAAGGTTTTGCTTTGAATTTGATTTCTTATCACACAGCATGTCTTAATGCACCAAGCTGAATATGTTCTTTTTTCATTTGAATCCTTGTTTGCATAATTTTATAAGCTCTATTTGAAGTCAAAGAAAAATATTTTATGGACGAATTTACCTTTTTTCTGGACCATAGGTAGATCTTTGGTATTTTTTTAGCTTGTCCAGCTATAAAAAAAAAAATTATTCTAAAAGGCTGTACATAACTTTATCTTTTTTACTCATTTTTCTCAATTTACCAAGTTTATTCCTCTTATGAGTTTGTAACGTTGAGAAATTTGATACCCATATGAATTTGTAACATAAATCGATTTGATACCTTCACCATATAAAGCCCAACGTGTTTTGCGCCACTCTCTTTAATTAATGTATAAAAATTCTTGAAAAAATAATACCTTTTACTCCCCTTTAAAACGATTTCTTTATATTTTCATTCATCTATTTCTACCATAACAATACCAGCCATTCAAGTTTCTTTCTCTTTTTAAGTGATATTTTGCTTCAAAAACTATTTCTCTAAGCTTTGTCTGCTTCAAAAAGAAGCCATTCAATTATATATGCAACATAAGGCATTAATATTCACTATTTTAGATTACAGTGACATAACATGCAAGATTAACACTAGCATAAATCTTCCCTTACTTCCCCCTGCACCAGTAACCCCTCTAGTTAGCTTTGCAGCAGAAGAACCAGTAACTGAAGTGCCTACATAAATTTTTTACTGAATCACCTACTAGTTCAACTATTGATCCATACTGCCATGAATCATGCAGACGACCAATTTACAATGAACCTTGGATTTCTTGTTTAATGTAGTATTTGCATCAAAACAGGAATTCGAGGTATTCAGGATCAAATATTTTGCTTCTGTTTGGAAGCTTTGTAGTGTTTAAATAATTCAAAATTTAACTGAGCTATAAACCTGAAAAAAAGAAAATGGATTTCAGAAAACACGCTAATAAAAATTATGCCGAGAAAAATATTTTAGTGTTTTATTCTCTGGCTTTTTCTCATCTCCCCTAAGTCCTTCATGCTCATATAGGGCCATCACAGATTGCCAAACTCTTTTTGTCCCACCTACCGATTTTTCTGTTTAACTATAGAATTCTGGAGGCCACTTTGCACCACCTATTTTGAAGGTAATAATAAGAATATCTGAGCTGCCAGAACTGGCGATAAGAAAATAAGAAAATTATATTCTATCTGACGATAATATGAATTTAAAAGATTTACAAATTTTTTCAACACTAAAGTTGCAATCCGCTCCTCCACATCTTTTATTCGCTGAATTTAATACTTTATGTTTTTCTTATAAGTATATTTCTATCCTTTTTTATACTGATTTTATTCTCGAAATACCCAATAGCGCAATCGTTGCATTATTTTTTTTGTTTCAAGTCATGAGGTGCCAAATCAGTTTTTCCAACAGAATTAAGATATTCTGGCTTGAATTCAATTCTTCCACAGGAAAATTCCTCCTGAAAATCAGCCCCAGGTATATTTCCCCCAAATGAAGTTATAGTCCTTTCCCCCAAATAATCTCTATCTATAAATGTCCAAAGATTCACCGAGAGATAGAAAATTTAAACATGAAAGCCAGTTTTTGAGGATAGATGTACACTCCCTCCATCTGTTTAAAAATTTAACGGCCATCCTCGATAACTATTGATGCAAAACCATATGAAATTGTAAGTAATTTTATCAAGCCTTCCACGAATAAAATTAGTTAAGGAAGCTTTAAATAAAATCACATTTTAATCGTTTATTTTTCATACACTAAGGTATCTTTAGGATCGGGTTCTCCAGGTTGTGGTATTGCTGCCTCTGAAACTAGAAGGCTCAATGAATAGTTTTATTTTTGGTAATTTAAATTAGTCAGAGATACCAACTCTCGCGTTGAAGTCCTCACTAGCAATCCTGTAGTTTCGTGCAGTAATCGAGACATTTGATGCAATTCCGAATAGAATTCATCCTTGGGTAATTTTTGGCATCACGATCAGGGGTGTATGCGGAAAGAATGTTTAAATTTGCAGGTCTTCCTTTAAAACTACTCCTATCCAATTGGGGAGAAACAGGATTCCACTCAACAAGTGCGTTTTTGGTTCTTTGGCTCATTATAAAATAAACACCACAGAGTCCCCAGTTGTTGTTTACTACAGAGTAGGAAAAGAGGAACTGTGGTATCGTTTCGGGCGCTGTGATTCCTGTAGAGCCGGTACCGGATATTCTGCTATCAGAAACGCATAATATGTCAATACTGTACTTCTGCATTTTACGGACAAGGAGAGCTTGTGTAGCTTCTTTTTACACCAATTAGACATTCTAACAGCCAATACTTATTCTCGATTTTGTTTGTCTTATAACTGTAGTTTGTTATCCCAAGAAAATAGCTTGTTGATCTTCCGACTTTGTCGCCATATTCCAAGTCATTTCGCCTGCTGAGACTGCCTTAGTGTCGCTGGCTTGCTTTTTTCTCGACACCCTTGCCAAGGGGGTAATGTCACTTGCTGGGAACACTGTAGCTGTATTCATAGTTTTTCTAGGTCCAAGGTTTATTGATGATTTTTGGGAATAGAATTGACCGCAAGGTCCCCAGTCTTGCGGGTTTCTCAAAAGGGTCGAGGCTGCCCTTTGCAGAGGACGTTGTCCATAGACCTGGATCTTATGCCCTGCCACAGTTTTCTTCCTGTGAAGGATCCTCCAACGATGGTGTTCTGCATCACCATGCTGAGAGAAGATTGTAACTCAAGAGAAGTATCCACACGCCGGTGAACCATGCTGGCTTTATGTTTGTGGGACCTTCTTCCTCCTCCATCTATATTTACAGCCCCAGATGAGGGTGCCTCAGTTTCTATTACGGGCCCCCGGGTACCAGATTCCCCCTTGGTCCAAGCTTCTTGTGGAGGCACCCTATGTTTTTTAGGGAATTCTTCTATCCACCACCTAGGGACGGATTATAATCGAATAGTTTTGGGCGTCAATCCATGGCTAATATTAGAAAAAGCCAAGACAGACAGTCCGAGTGAGTGAGAGCCAAATCTGGCACTAAACCCCTTATTAGGATTGTATAAAAATGATGTTAGTTCGTTTGTTAATAGACTTATCTTAGGTATTTAGTATTCTGAGATATATTGAGCCCAAACACTTCATCTTAGCTTAAAAATTAAATTAAAGAGGGTTAAAAAAACACAAAACTTTTCACCTCTCTTCCTCCACCATACAAACATAAACCATAGTAGTAAAAATATTCTTGAGTTCTATCCCTAATTTTTTACACTTCACTCTTAACTTCAGATAATTCTGGCTAGTGAATTACCCAATAATCTTAGAATCAACCCATTCACTTCAATACAGGAAATTTATCATATGAAAACAAAGGAATGAAGGCCCCCTTTGTGTCATTTTCTTACAATCCCCTCCACCCCAAAGAATATAAGAGTTAAGGATTAGAATTTCTTTCAGGTTTATAATTGCTAATGTACATTCACGATATTAATTTTGGATAACTTATCTGAAATTGCCCACAGAGCCACATGGATTGAGGACTCCTCGTTAGGGGCTTAATTTCCTATTGGGCAGGGTTCAACTAAATAACCAGTACCTGAGTACCCCTCACTCAGACAACAGTTTGCCCCCAGCTGAAATTTAGTTTCTTCGCGAATCTTTCCAAAATCTAAGGATACATAATTCAAGCACCTGCGGAAAAAGGTTTGTTTTCCTTAATATATCTTTACCTTTATGATACTATGTGGCTAATTTTTTTTTTTTTACTCTGACTTTCACTTGATTTGGTAGAATTGGCTCAAACTCCCCACACCCCACATTTGACAAAATTACGCCAATGCTCCTCATATGTCAATTTGCTAAAGGAATTGATTGATGATACTTTTAGATAGTCAGAAAAAGCCCCACCTAAGAAAATTGAAGTATTAAATACAAGATGACTCTATCGCTCCATTTCACGCATTGCCTTTCACACATAGTCTTTTGATTTAGTTTTAGAGCATAATAAGCTCTCAGTGAAATTTTTAGTTTATGCCTGTCAGGATCAAGGGTTGGGTATACCCTTTGCCCTAGCAGAAGTTACATTAGCAACAGTAGGAGCAGTATTACTTATAGTAATAAGTAACGTTAGTAGTAAGCAGTACTGGGATTCAAATTATGCCTTTTTAGTCAAATATAATATCCCCTCCTCAGGCCCTAATAGCACCAGCTTAATACTTCAAGTCCTTTCTAAGATGTTTCTTATGTGTTATGTTGATAAGCTAAATACACAAAGTGCGTTTTGATTTAGCTCAACATCATCTCAGATGTCCCTGAGAGCTCCACAGCAATACCATTAGCCTTATTATTAATATTAACACTAGTAGCAACAGTAGTATTTCTACTTACAGTAGTAGTAGCACACAAATAGTGAAATTTATTAGCTGGGCATGCTCCTCAGAATGCTCTAAGAGCTTCAACCTTACACTATAGGCCGTTCTTGATATTCTGCTCATGCAACAGTTTGACAGCCTCTATGCATACAAAGTGTTACAATTTAATTTAGGATATCCAAAATTCTTTTTCGAAAAATGTCTCCATAATACGCTTTCCCTAATAATAGTATTAATAGTAGCAGTCGAAGTTGTAGGAGTAGGGCAATTTTAGTGGTTCTAGGCATTTAGTCCCGTCCTCGTCGTTAGCCCTCCATGACGTTTACCCCTGCCCAAAAAATACCCCCCGTTTACCCCCCCCCCCTTGGATAACACCCTCCGCAGAAAATACCCAATTGTTGAAAATACACCCCCTCCGGAAAATGTATATCCCGATGAAAATACCCCCCACACACACATACAATACCCCTCGGAAAATAAATATCCCCCACAGATAATACCCCCTCGAAAATACCCCCCCTCCCGTGAAAATAGTAAATAAATACTCCATTCCCAGTAAATCCCCCATGAAAAATAGCCCCCCCCCCCAATGGAGAATGAGGTATACCAAATTTGAAAGTTTTATTCGGTTTTTTTTTCGTGGAGGGAAGGAATTTTGGTACTTGTGTATTATACGCTACTCGCTCAAGCTTATAATGTGTAAGACGTGAGAGCAGACCGGTTTTTTCGTTAGGTTCTTTCAGCTTAGCGTGAGACAAGACAAAGACAAGTGACAGAATAGATAGGAAATATATAATTTGGGCTATTTATTTGCACTTAAAGGGTGGGGAAAAAAGTATTTGGACAGTTCGAAGTCAGAAAACTATTTTTCCTTCACAATATGCAGAATAATTGTATCTAACACAGGTTGCATGCAGACCTGCTATACTTCACCCCGCTAATGTGCAAATTTATTATCCGAATTTGTTTCTAAAGTAACGAAGAAACTAACGATGAAACAGGTTTTTCTCGTGATTTACGCATCGTAAACACGAGTGATTGGCGTATAGTACGGAAGTACCAAAATTTTTCAATGAGAGAGAGCTAGATTTCCCGGCATTATCTAAAAACGCTCAGAAATTAAATTTAAAAAGCAAGTATTTTCAACTGAAAGTAAGGAGCAACATCAAAAGTTAATACGAACGGAAATTATTAGGTATATGTAAGGAGTTTTCCTTTCACAAGACCTTGCTCTTTACGCTAAATTTTTGACATTTTGTCCTAATTCTTTAGGAGCAAGTCCTGAAACACAATGATAGTTTAATTAAGTTTTAATTAAGTTTAATTAAACACAATGATAAGTTTTAATTAAGTTTAATTAAACACAATGATAGAATATTAAGTTTTGTTTTGAAATTATATAAAAAAAACTTTAGCGTAAAGATCGAAGTCTTACAGGGGAGGCAATCCCTTTCATGTACGGAATGAATTCTTTTCGTCTTAGTGTTTGATCTTGCTCCTCACTCTCAGTTGAAAAACTTGTTTTTAATTTAGTTTTTGATCGTTTTTAAACAATACCGGGAAATCCAGCTCTCTCTCCATGAAAAATTCCGATATTAGTGAATTGTTCACCACTCACTCAAGTTTATGATGTGTAAAACTCCAGAACAGACCGGTTTCTTCGTTACTTTAGAAACAAATTTGGGCTATATATTAGCGCTTTATGTAAGGAGGGAAACTATAGCGAGTCTGCATGCTAACTGTGTTAGGTACAATTATTGAGCATGTTATAATTAAAAACTGTTTCCTGACTTCGAACTTTCCAAAGACTTTACCCCCCCCCCCTTTTACGTGCAAATATATAGCACAGACTATATTTCCCGTTTATTTTGTCACCCTATGCCTTGTTTCACGCTAAGCTAGAATAAACTAACGAAAAAACCGGCTTGTTCTGGAGTTTTACACAGCGTAACTGGAGCGAGTGGTGAACAACACATAAGTACCAAAGCTTATTTCCCCTACGGAAAAAATCAAATAAATTTATCAAATTTGGAAAGCCTTATTTTTCACGTTAGTGTTATTTTCCGGGAGGGGGGATGTACCGGGGTAATTTTCTGAGGGGGTTTATTTTTTGTTGGAGGCGAGTATTTTCCAGGGGAGGGGGTATTTTCCGTTGGGAGATATTTTCCGCTGGAGGTATTTTCCGGGGGGTATTTTCTCGGGGCATTAGTCACAGGGGGGGGGGAGGAATTTTCACGGGGGAAGAATATTTTCACGGGTAAATGTCTGGGTTATTTTCCAGGGGTCAACGCCGGGGGGCGAACGCCAGCCACCACTTGTAGTTCCTTTTGGTTGACTCAATTCACCCCTGAAATGCAAAGAGAATTTGAACTTAATGCTCCAGATTTTCCTATGATACAGCAGCTACGGCCTTTTAATAACCTGCTTCCACGTAGCAGGTTTCAATTTTGCTCACTGTCCTCCTTAACATTCCTTTAATGTTTCACTCTAATATCTTTAATGTAAGTAGTACTTGTAGTACAAGGTGTCATAGCAGTAGTAGTTATAGTAGTTGTAATAGCTGTAGTTGTAGTAATTTTAGTAGTTGCCGCAGTATGCACATTTTGCATTTTCCCAAGTTTATCACCTTTGAGTGATGTACACTGTCATAAGTAGTAGTAGAAATTTATTAAAAGCTTCAATTTAACAACCTAAATCGTTCTTGAGATATTGCTGATAAATCCTGTCGACAACCTGATTGTACAGAGTGTGTTTTCATTTAGTTTGACATCCCCCCTTAATTCTTACCCGAGAATTATAGACAAAAGAACGATATTTAGTGTAGCCCCCCTCTGGAACTGTATACTCCCAAAGCCTGATTTACATAAGAAAAACATTCGTGTAATTTTTATAGAACTTTTTTTGAACAAAATACAAAGTGGAAAAAATTTTCAAACTCTGTGAGTCAATTGTTTCCTGACTCCAAACTTTCCAAATACTTTACCCCCCCCCCCTTACGTGCAAATATATAGCACAAACTATATTTCTCGTTTATTCTGTCACTCTATGCCTTGTTTCACGCTAAGCTAGAATAAACTAAAGAAAAAACCGGCTTGTTCCGGAGTTTAACACAGCATAACTGGAGCGAGTGGTGAGCAACACATAAGTACCAAAATTTCTTTCCCCTACGGAAAAAATCAAATAAAATTATCAAATTTGGAAAGCTTTTTTTCACGTCAGTGTTATTTTCCGGGAGGAGGATGTACCGGGGTAATTTTCTGAGGGGGTTTATTTTTTGTGGGAGGGGAGTATTTTCCGTGGGAGATATTTTCCGCTGGGGGTATTTTCTGGGGGACATTTTTTGGGGCATTAATCACAGGAGGGGGGGGGGGATATTTTCCACAGGGAAGGATATTTTATCCTTCCATACTTTTTCTCCTCTATGAGTCAATTTTCCCTTCCAGTTGACATCCCTGCACTTTTCAATTAATTTAAGGTTACTGCCACAATAATGCCAAAAATTTCTCAGATTTTCTGGATATTCTTTGTCAAACAATGCCCAATGGATAATAATGCTAAATTATATATTTTTTTTTAATTTAAGAATAAAAATACGGTCGCTAATTAATTGTGGGGAATATCTCACAATATAATGTTACACAATTTGTGGTAATACTTTGACTTATCTTGTATCTTTACTTACAGAGCGCTATTGCTCTGGCTACGATTTTCATTTTGGCTTTACGGGGCCCGCTCATATCAATTTTATTTATTAATATAAATCAATAAAATTGGCGACTAACTATACAATAAGTAGTATTTCAATAAATTACGTATACTAAAGTTTAGTTCAACAAATTAAATCTTACAGAGTGAAAACCCATTCAAAATAACGAGCAAATGAATAGACTGATGCCTGGGGCTATTAGAAAGTAGCTTGGTTCATTTATGAGAATGAGCATCCTGTGCTGGGCTTGGGGGTTGTGGGAATTATAGAGGGGTGTGCCGCAACAATAGGGGTGAATCTGGTTTTAAAAAGCTGAGTGTATGCGACATCCACCTTTGCTCACCCGGAAGCTTGTTTACGCTATACTACTGTCGTCTACAGTAGCTCAGCAAAACTGAGCACCAGCACTTACATTCATGATTGTTCAATGTGTGTTTATTGTTTATAATGTATTGCATAAAATTGATCAATTCATCAAAAAGGGTATTAATCAAATAATCACTTTTCTTCCCTACCGCTTGAATAGTACTTACTTCAATAGCACCCATTCTCGCCCGCCAATAAAAATACTGTAGCTACACCCCTGGCAGTTTGAGCAGTAGCAGTAAAAGTAGAAGCAGTAGCAATGGCAGTAGGAATAGTAGCATCGTAGGCATATTATCCTTTGGTCAGTTGGTCTTTCCATTTAAGTATTACCTAAGAGTTCCAGCTCAATACCTTAATCCATTCCTGAGAAACGTCTTTTTCATAATCTGCATAACCATAGTGTGTTTTGATCTAGTAAAAACTCCCCTCAAGTTTCTCTCATAATTTTTACCATGCTACTCTTAGCCTTAATAGTACTACTACAATAGCAATAGCCGTATCAGTTGAAGGAGTAGTGGGAGAATGTTGAATTGCTAGAAGCAGTAAAAGCAGTAGCAGCATTAGCAATACCAGTAGTAGCATGCATATGTTGGCCTTAGGTCAGTTAAACATTCCTCTCGTGATGCCCTAGAACAATCAGCTTGATAGGGTAAGATGTTCTAAGAAAATTATTTTCACGCTCTTTTGACAATGTGTTCACAGAGTTTGATTTAATTCAGTACAACTTTCCCTTCAGAATGTCCTCAAACTTTCACTTCAATGACCTCAGCCTTAGTAACACTCACTAGAAAAGCAACATTTCTGGTAGTAGTAGTAGCTGTGGTGGTAGTAGTAAGATTGAAGGGAGATGATAGATTAATTTCTACTCTCCTCAAAGAAGATGTGCTCTTCTATATTTATCTTCTAGGTTTACACAAAGATAGGAAAATATAAAAATAGAATTTTCTTGTTCAGGGATCAGATACAATCCTCTCCCCACACCTACGTATTATTCAACCTGCCCTCCTACATAATAGCTGATGTATAATGACATATGTCTTGTATATATTATGTAAACTTCAAAAGATTAAGCTTAAGAAAATAAATCATTAAAATAAATTTCTATATTAACCGCTTTTTTGCACTCTGCTATTCGTTAGGAATGAATATGGCACCATGTTCAAATATTTCTTCCGAAACTAAAAAGCTCAATATATACTTTCTTCGATGATTTTTTAATACGTTGACTATTATAATTTGAAACTAATTGGAATTCTGTCTTTTTTGGGTCAAAGTTGTAATTCTGTTCCATCAAAGAAAAAAAATGACCACTTGCTTGTGGAACAGTCTTTGTGGCTGCTTAAAGAGAACGCAAGAACGTATAATTTGTGTAATATTTATATTGCAAATTTACCTACTTAAGCGTAATTTTATCTGTATTGCAAATTTGCTACATTTACCTACCATTTATATTTCCCATTTCCTAGTAACATTTACTTCGGGTTGTGAAAAAAGTTCACAGCCCTTGACTGTTTGAATATATAAGACGTAAACACAAAAATGAATGTTCCCAGTTGAACATCAACTAAAAGTTTAACATTTACTATTAATGTAAATTTACTACATTTGCCTACCATTTACCAATTCCCATTGCCTAGTAACATTTACTTCGGGTTGTGAAAAAAGTTCACAACCCTTGACTGTTTGAATATATAAGACGTAAACACAAAAATTAATGTTCCCAGTTAAATATCAACAAAAAGTGTAATATTTACCTGTATTATAAATTTGCTACATTTACCTACCATTTATATTTCTCATTTCCTAGTAACATTTACTTCGGGTTGTGAAAAAAGTTCACAGCCCTTGACTGTTTGAATATAAAAGACGTAAACACAAAAATGAATTTTCCTAGTTAAACATCAACTAAAAATGAAACATTTATTAGTAATGTAAATCTACTACATTTGCCTACCATTTACCATTTCCCATTGCCTAGTAACATTTACTTAGGGTTGTGAAAAAAGTTCACAACCCATGACTGTTTGAATATATAAGACGTAAACACAAAAATGAATGTTCCCAGTTAAACATCAACAAAAAGTGTAATATTTACCAGTATTGTAAATTTGCTATATTTACCTACCATTTATATTTCCCGTTTCCTAGTAACATTTATTTCGGGTTGTGAAAAAAGTTCACAACCCTTGACTTTCTGAATATATTTGGTATGGGCGAAAAGCGTCAAAAAAACACCAAAATACTACCGTATTTGACGAAAGCACAAAAATTGACTGAGATGTACTTTCGAGTATGTTCTTTAACATGGCTAGATTACGCAAGCGATATTATTCCTCAGAACGCCGCTAGGTGGCTTGAAATCCAAGATGGCGGACAAAAATACGAATTTGTCAAAATGAGAAGACATGGCCGTTCAAGCAGGCTAGTATGGGGTAATCGATGGCACGGGTTACAAATATGAGCTTAAAATAACCTAAGTTGTACCGTAGTGCCACTAGGTGCCTCAAATTCCAAATGGTGGACGAAAATACGAGTTTTTCAAAATGAGAAGATATGGCCGTTCAAATGGGCTAGTATGGGTTAATTGATGGCATAGGCTCGGAATATGAACGCAAAAATAACCTAAGTTTTGAAAAAACATGACCACTCAAATAGGCTAGTCTGGGGTAATCGATGGCACTGGTATATGAAAGTAAGTTGACTAAGGTAATAATATCTGGAATTCCCTCTATTTTTTGAATAGTGATAAAAAACATTTTGATACTAAACTAACTAAAAAAACAATATTAGTTTGCATGAAAAACCCGACATTCACAATAAGAAAAAAAACAAAAAAACAACGCTCTGGTGCGAATGTTGAAACCAGGGAAGTCGAAGACCTTCGGAGAGTATGCAGAAAACGTGTTTTTTCCCATGATAGAGTATTAGCTCAGACATGTTGAGAGATTTGACCTCGTATTCGATGTTTACAGATTGGATAGTCTAAAAAGTCGTCCGTCAGAAGTCAGAGAAGCAAGGGTTCACGACTAATAGTTGTTCCCGACACACAAATGCCATTGAAGTGGAAAGAATTCCTGCAATTAGATGCAAACAAAACAGACTTGTTTAACCTACTGTCCCATGCCTTCGTGAAAAGGTCTCCAACTTCAAAACGAGTATATTGCACTACTTGAAACACGTGATAGCTAACCAGGTATTCGAAGAGCAGAACCTCATCCAGTTATGTTCACAGGAAGAGGCTGACACCCACCTTTTGCTTCACGCTTGTGACGCGGTCTTACAAGGACATGTGTCGATTCTCATACGAACGGTGGACACAAACGTGATTGTGATTGTGACCTCGTGCTTTGATCAAATTGGAGTATCCGAATTATTTATCGCGTTTGGAGTCGGTACACACATAAAGTACATTCCCATTCACGAAATTGGTCGATTGCTCGGGCCGATGAAATCACAGGCACTTTCGTTCTTCCACCCATTTACAGGATGTAATACCATTTCTTCTTTTATCCACCACTCAAAGAGGCAGTTCTTTGTGACTTGGCAAAATATGCCAGGACTGACGGAAACTTCCTTCAACTGACAAACCAGCCTTCCCAAGTGACAGAACTGCAAGTACACGACCTTGAACGCTTTGTCATGAATACATACGACGCAAAACAAAATTGCGACAACGTGAATGAATTTAGGAAAGAAATATTTCTCCGACAAAAGACCAAGAACATGCAGAGACTTCCTCCAGCTAGTGCTTCGCTTTTACAACATATCCTTAGAGCTGCACTACAGTCAGGTCATGTACGGAGTCGCAGCCTGGAATCAACACCCACCCTTCCCAGTTTTTCTTACTTTGGCTGGGTCAGAGGCACCGATAGAAAGTGGCTTCCCAATTTGTTAGGTTTCCTTCCGCCAGCGTCGAAAGTCTGTCGCGTTACAGTGCGTTGTGGTTGCAAAAAAGGGTGTGAAAGAAGGTACCGCTTCAGGAAATTTGATCTTAACTGTAGCCCACTATGCTGGTGCAGATCAAAGTGCTTTAATTGTTGAACATGTGATTATTCTTTTTACCTGAAGATTCAATTGATCTCTTTGCATTCCTGATAAAACTACAATTCTTAAATGCTTTAATCTGTCCATTTAGCTTATGTTGATTCATTTACAATAAATAAAGAGATGAAGAGTTAACAAGTATTTAACTGATTTTGGTTTAGCAAATGTAATTGGACGCGTCTTGGTCTCATACCTAGGCAATTTGTACTCTACAGACTATATTACTATTAGGCGTATGTCGGAATGAGAGAACGATATTTAAAACTGCTGCATTAATTACTCCACTCTAGCCTGTTATATCGGGATCATGAACCTCGCGTGATTCGGAAAATTGACATTTTCTTCCGCCATCTTCGATTTTAGACCCCAAGAGGAACAAGGGTACAACTAAGGTATATTTATGTGAATATACGTGCGTTTTCAGAATCTGAAGTATCGATTGCTCCTAATCCGCCCATTTGAAGCCATCGCTTCTTGTTTTAATACAACTTGTATTTTTCGACCACTGTCTTGAATCTGAAGTGCCTAGCAACTCTACAGTACAACTTAGGCTAGTTTTACGTTCATATTCGGAACTTCTGCCATCGATTACCCCATACTGACCTATTTGAGCGGTCATATCTTTTGATTTTGACAAACTCATATTTTCGACCGCCATCTTGGATTTGCGGCCCCTAGCGGCACTACGGTATTTCTTAGGTTATTTTTAAACTCATATTCGGAACCTGTGCCATCTACTACCCCATATTAGCCTATTTGAACGGCCATGTCTTATCATTTTGACAAACTCGTATTTTCGTCCGCCATCTTGGATTTCAAGCCACCTAGCGGCGTTCCGAGGAAAAATTTCGCTTGCGTAATCGAGCCGTATTAAAGAGCATGCTAGAAAGCACATCTCAGCCAATTTTGGTGCTTTCCTCAAACACGGAAGTATTTTGGTGCTTTTCGCCTGAACTAATAAGACGTAGGCTAAACACAAAAATGGATGTTCCCAGTTAAACATCAACAAAACGTGTGAATTACTAAATTACTAAAGTGAAATATTACTACATTTACCTACTATTTACCATTTCCAATTGCTTAGTAACATTTACTTCTTCCCTCCTGGGATATATCCTTACAGTACTGATTGTACACCCGTCCAATTTTCTCCATATCTTTTGCCGGCTCTGTTTAATTTCTGTTTCAATCTCTTGAAACAACTATTTGCTATGACTTATCTTGAAAATCTGTTATGAAATAAGTTTTTGTTAGTTTCTCATTTTTTTTTGGTTTCACTGTTGATAAAATATTGGAGTATTTACAATATATGAAAATTTTCGATTACACTTTAAGTTTAGTTAGATAATGAAAATTCTTCGAATATGTGCGATCAGCTTACTTTTGTTCAATAGATTATGAATCTCAGATGGACAGAATTTTAAATTCTACTAAAATAAATATTGAAGATAAGTGCAGTTTTAAATCTTAGTGCTGAAGGCATTCTTACTTTAAGATAGTTGACGCTCTATAATAAGCACGTGTTGTAATCCTCGGTTGTTATGAAGAAACTTTTTACGTTCTGTTCGTCATTAAAAAAAGACACAGTTTTTTCGACCTAAAGTAAGGAGCAATGTTATCCTTTAAATCAATAAATATTTTTTTTAACTGAAAGCAAGGAGCAATATTAAAAATTAAAACGAATAGAGTTGTTATGCATAAGAGGGGGCTGCCCCCTCCTCAATACCTCTCTCTTCAAGCAAAAGTTTTTTGGCAATATAAAGAAGCTGCTTATTGTTCTAATTAAAAGGCCGTTGTGATTCAGGAGTATTTATAGACACTGGAGATAGTTATAGCCCAAATGTACAAAATTTAAATATGAGAAGCTTTAAATAACATTTTCCCTCATTTTAAATTTAGCTCAAATAATCGCATTTTAAATAATAATCGCGTCAATAGGTAAGCTAAGTCAGTCGCTTATAAGACGATTCTAATCTAACTCAAGAATATTCTTTAATTTATTCTGGCTTCTCTTACTTGTTTGTTTGATTCAGTTTATGTTCTGCTGTGTTTACCAATAAAAGTTTTATAAACTATAGGCACTGAAGATGGCTTAACGCAGGTCCTTGTCAAACTATCTGCTTGTTTTCACTTCTTTTTGTTCTAGTGGCTGACATTACCCTTATTTTCTTGGCTATTTAGTTTATTATTAATTTATTACTTTTTTAATGCAATATTTTTTAGTATTGGTGAAGATCCTTGTCAGAATATCTGCATATTTTCACTTATTTTCATCCCAGTTGCTAACATAACCCTTTTTTCTCGGCTAATTTATTTATTGTTCTATTATTATTTTTTCTTGTTTTTTGCATATGTCATGTATAGCAAGTGCGGTCTTAGAGTTTTTGACAAATGAACTCAAACTCCTAAAAATAACACGGTCTTTATGATTCATTATTTACCTAGGCTGATAATATCCTGAATCTATGTCCCACATTCTCTTATTACGATTTTTTTTTTCTTAGGATTCACTAACTTTATTAAATATAATTTATACTGGCTAGACGAGGTTACAAAAAAAGCTCAAATATGCTTAAAAACCGCAACCAGTACACAGTTACTAAATTATACAACTAACCAAATCATCATCAAATTAAACACAATTGAGAACAATAAAAAAAATAATAAGAATCATTAAGGAATAATAAATAAAAAAGAATATATTAATAACAGAAGAAAGGCCAAAATTACTTAATTGTCCTCTGTCGTCAACAATCCCCATACTCACTAGCCGCCTGCAAGAAGATGCCTCTTTGACCGTTTAAATTGCGACAAACTTTCCGCTTCTCAAATTAAGTCTGGAAAGGTTGAAACCCTTATGCCTCACCACATGGCTAGAATGAACCGCACTTCTTACCTAACTTACCAGGTCTCGAGCATTTCTTGTCACATATCCGAGATAAAATTAATTAAAACGAGTAAAGACTATTAAAAGCATCAGGTGCGAAGCCACTAAAGCCTCTAAAGCACAAAAATACCGATCTGATAATCCCTAATATGACCAACATTCAAAATCCTAAGTTTCCTAAAAATCAGCTTTCCATTTAAAACCTTCATACTTACAAATTTGCCTCACTGCTTGATTTTGCTGAATCTGCACTCGTTTGGTGTATTGCACATAAAACTACTAGACCAAGTCATACATCAATAATTTATATTCAGCGCAATCAAAGTATGGTGTAAAAGAACTAAAATATGAGATTGTAAACATTTTTGAAAATTTCCTAAAATCCCATGGCCACGTGCTACCTTACACGCAACTACATTAGCATGTCTTCTCCAGCTGAGGTACTGATCGAGAATGAATCTTAGGTACCGCAGTTCCTCAATTCCCTTTAAAAAAGAAAATGACTATTATTTTCCTCCTTTGTAGATCTGAGGTAATCTAGAAACGCACCGTCAAGCTGTTTAAACAAGTTAAATAGCTTTTCATTAACCCTTGGCTTTCTCGGCTCATTCGTTCTCTGTCTGAGTGTACTAACTGGACTAGTTTGATACTATATAGTAGCTATCATGATACTAAATTGCTCATAAGCTTCACTTTGGTCTTCATGGTTCAAGACAGATTCAAAAGATGCTACAGTTATTTCTTCTTTAAACTTTAGAATGTTTTCAGGCTTAATCTGTCGAATAATTTTATTTTAATTTTTCTGGCGTGACACTTGTAAATCTAAACTAAATACTACTGGAAAATATCAGACACCAAATTCACTATAATATTAAAAAAAAACACTTTTCGGATATGCTTTGAAGAGACACATTGTCTCTTGTGCGTTCCGTGAAGGAAACACATTATCAATTAGGGTAGCAGAGTAATCTGTGATCCTAGTAGGAATTGTTACTTTGGGAGAAAGATTATTAGAAAATACAAAGTTTAAATAATCTAAATGAAAACCACTCGCTGATGAAAGACCGACATTAAAATCGCTCATGCATAAAAAGTCATGCTGTGACCTCTGAACCATCATTAGAAGACTTTGGAAACCTTCTGTGAAATCCTCAGAAGACCTACTTGGAGATTTATTAGCTACTGATAAGATCAACCGAGTCCACCACGTCAGCGTCCACCGAGTCCACCAAGATTCATTGAAGCTCTACTTTCAACATTAAGCTGATAGCCTCGAAAATTAAAAGACAAGAGCTGCACAAAGGGCTATAACATAAAGAAATTTTTACTTCGAAAGAAAATCAAATATCTCATCATAGGAAAAAATACATTGGCAGT